>NC_092411.1:275722909-276017909 GCF_040894005.1 Engystomops pustulosus | reverse complement strand
CTATCTAGGGGCGGCACGGTGGCTGAGTGAGTAGCGCTTCTGCCTTGCAGCACTGGAGTCCTGGGTTCGAATCCCACTCAGGTCAACATCTGCAAAGAGTTTGTATGTTCTCTCCGTGTTTGCGTGGGTTTCCTCCGGGTACTCCGGTTTCCTCCCACACTTCAAAACATACTGTTAGGTTGTTTAGATTGTGAGCCCCGTGGGGACAGGGACCAATTTGACATGCCTGTGCAGCGCTGCGTAATCTGTGTGCGCTATATAAATAAAGAATTATTATTATTATTATTATTATCTATCTCCTATCTATCTATTTCATATCTATCTATCTCATATCTATCCATTGTGTTGGTGCACAACTGTAGATCCTGCGAATGGGATCTCAATAATGAATCCAAAGAAGAGGCAGCAGTCCAAATAATGTTCCAAATTCAGGAGTGAAGCTTTTATTACAATGTAACATTCCTCTACCTGCAGTATCCACTTCCAGCAATATTCTGGTGTCGGTTCCGTTAGATATCTCCAGCCTCCTACCTTCATGTAATATTCATCAATGAGCTTAATCCACTATTTATATCACCGACAGACGCTGTCACGTCCTCACATGCCTGGGACCTGCCTCATGTAATATTCAGGAGATCCGTTGATTGTCGCTTAATGTTCTAAGGAAGCAAAAAATGTTTAATAATTGTCCTAATTCCACATCCCCTTCTATATGAGCGACCCCCTGGGAGCAGATCTCTCTGCACATGATACAGTCATACAGGACACTGATAGAGACCTCCCTGCACTGTGACCACTGATCGCCCAGTGACTTGTAGCTGAGCTTTCAATATTTCTTTCTTCTTAGGGAAATTGCAGGTGGTGAGAGCGGCTCCTGGTATATATGTATTATTCATGTGCACTGGATAATAGATATTACCAGTAACTCATGATAAATTATTACTGAGGAAAATCCATGCACATTGTTACATACAATATGTGGCAGTGCTTCAGTGACAGTCATCTATCTATCTCATATCTATCTATCTATCTATCTATCTATCTATCTCATATCTATCTATCTATCTATCTATCTATCTATCTATCTATCTATCTCATATCTATCTATCTATCTATCTATCTATCTATCTATCTATCTATCTATCTCATATCTATCTATCTATCTATCTCATATCTATCTATCTCATATCTATCTATCTATCTCATATCTATCTCATATTTATTTAACTATCTATCTCATATCTATCTATTTATCTATATATCTTTATCTTTCTATCTATATCAATCAAATATGTCATATATATCATATATATATATCTATCCTATCTTCTATCCATCCGACTATCTATCTATCTTCTATCTATCTATCTATCTATCTATCTATCTATCTATCTCCTATCTATCTATCTATCTATCTCCTATCTATCTATCTATCTATCTATCTCATATCTATCTATCTATCTCATATCTATCTATCTATCTATCTATCTATCTATCTATCTATCTCATATCTATCTATCTATCTATCTATCTCAAATCTATCTATCTATCTATCTATCTATCTATCTATCTATCTATCTATCTCATATCTATCTATCTATCTCATATCTATCTATCTATCTATCTATCTATCTATCTATCTCATATCTATCTATCTATCTATCTATCTCATATCTATCTATCTATCTATCTATCTATCTATCTATCTCATATCTATCTATCTATCTATCTATCTATCTATCTATCTATCTCATATCTATCTATTTATCTATCTATCTATCTCATATCTATCTATCTCATATCTATCTATCTATCTATCTCATATCTATCTCATATTTATTTAACTATCTATCTCATATCTATCTATTTATCTATATATCTTTATCTTTCTATCTATATCAATCAAATATGTCATATATATCATATATATATCTATCCTATCTTCTATCCATCCGACTATCTATCTATCTTCTATCTATCTATCTATCTATCTATCTATCTATCTCCTATCTATCTATCTATCTATCTCCTATCTATCTATCTATCTATCTATCTATCTATCTATCTCATATCTATCTATCTATCTATCTATCTCATATCTATCTATCTATCTATCTATCTATCTCATATCTATCTATCTATCTATCTATCTATCTCAAATCTATCTATCTATCTATCTATCTATCTATCTATCTATCTATCTATCTCATATCTATCTATCTATCTCATATCTATCTATCTATCTATCTATCTATCTATCTATCTATCTATCTCATATCTATCTATCTATCTATCTATCTCATATCTATCTATCTATCTATCTATCTATCTATCTATCTATCTCATATCTATCTATCTATCTATCTATCTATCTATCTATCTATCTCATATCTATCTATTTATCTATCTATCTCATATCTATCTATCTCATATCTATCTATCTATCTATCTCATATCTATCTCATATTTATTTAACTATCTATCTCATATCTATCTATTTATCTATATATCTTTATCTTTCTATCTATATCAATCAAATATGTCATATATATCATATATATATCTATCCTATCTTCTATCCATCCGACTATCTATCTATCTTCTATCTATCTATCTATCTATCTATCTATCTATCTATCTATCTATCTCCTATCTATCTATCTATCTATCTCCTATCTATCTATCTATCTATCTATCTATCTATCTATCTCATATCTATCTATCTATCTATCTCATATCTATCTATCTATCTATCTATCTATCTATCTCATATCTATCTATCTATCTATCTATCTATCTATCTCAAATCTATCTATCTATCTATCTATCTATCTATCTATCTATCTCATATCTATCTATCTATCTCATATCTATCTATCTATCTATCTATCTATCTATCTATCTATCTATCTATCTATCTATCTCATATCTATCTATCTATCCCATATCTATCTATCTATCCCATATCTATCTATCTATCTATCTCATATCTATCTATCTATCTATCCATCTAGATTCATCTCACTTTGGGAAACACATTTTCAAGAGTATAAAATTTACCAAATTCCTTATTATTTACAATTTGAAAGAAAATGTAAAAAACTTGATAGATTCTGTATGCACTTTTATTCATTAATCTTCATTAGACCTAAGGAACATTATTAGTTTTGCCATGTAAATCATCAGTAATTCACAATCGTTTATTGCTTTCCATAGTAAATTTAAAAAAAAAAGAAAAACATTGGAACATTTTTTTTGTTTAGAAAAAAAAAATATTTATATATCACTATAAATCACTATGGGCCACATTTATCACTTTTGTGCGCCTAAGTGTAGTAGTTGCGCCTAAGTTCTGGCGCACTGTTTTGCCAGAATTATCACCAACTGTGATAATGTAATTTCCTGCCTCTTATTAATCACTTTACTTTAACACAGTTTAGGCGCAGTTTAGGCGCAATGTTAGATTCGGGCAGTTACATGTGATCCTGCTACAAGCTCCTCTCTGCTTCTCCCACAGCCCAGAATGAAGATAACACTCATAGCAGCACCCAGGTGTGTGACACCCTGCACCCAGTGACCTCCTCAGCAGGGGCTTCTCCTGGAGGGGATCCCCCAGTGCTGGTCTCCTGCTGCACCCCTGTAATTCTGCACAGTATCCCCCTCAGACACACTGGTGACACTGTGCAGAATTACATGGGGGACACTTGTTTGTCGTATCTGCAAACTTCTGCAAACTTGTGCAAAGTTCTTTTCTCTCTTGCTGTGAGCTCAGGTTTTGCAGAATGTTTTGTAAATAGAAGGTGATGAACTGTAAATAGAGTCTGCAGCTCCTGTCTGCAGAGTATCTCATGTCTGTATTATCTGTACTAGTGTCTGCAGTGTATCTAATTGTATCTACTATATGTTCCAGTGTCTGCAGAGTATCTAATGTATCTATTATATGTTCTAGTGTCTGCAGAGTATCTAATGTATCTATTATATGTTCCAGTGTCTGCAGTGTATCTAATTGTATCTACTATATGTTCCAGTGTCTGCAGAGTATCTAATGTATCTATTATCTGTTCTAGTGTCTGCAGAGTATCTAATGTATCTATTATATGTTCCAGTGTCTGCAGTGTATCTAATTGTATCTACTATATGTTCCAGTGTCTGCAGAGTATCTAATGTATCTATTATCTGTTCTAGTGTCTGCAGAGTATCTAATGTATCTATTATATGTTCTAGTGTCTGCAGAGTATCTAATGTATCTATTATATGTTCCAGTGTCTGCAGAGTATCTAATGTATCTATTATATGTTCCAGTGTCTGGATGAGCTTTGCTGCTAGAAATGAGTTGTTCTGCAAAGGGGCTCAGTGCTTTCTTCTCAGATAACGCCACCTTCAGGCTGGAGTGTTTTTGCGCCTGTTTTTGCGCCTAAATGAAAACATTGCAAGCAATGAATATCATTAGGCGCAGCAAAACATCTGGATTGGTAAGATAGATGAGGGAATGCTGCTTATTTTTGCTGCGCGGCTAGTTTGGCGTTTAATCGCAAAAATGGCGCAAAAACGGTGCGCCTATAAAGCTAATTATATGTATAGAATAAAAACACATTCATAATGATGAAATTTAACTAGCAAATATACTTACAATTAAATTAATATTTTGATAATGTAATTTCCTTTGAAATACTGTAGTCAATAATTAAATAAGAAAAATTAACATAACTAAAATGATGAAAAAAACCATATATATATATATATATATATATATATATATATATATATATATATATATATATATAATACACAAAGCTATTATTTATTATTACAAGTAGTAGAAGTGTTATTTATTGTTATTATGAATAGTAATCATCGTAGTAACAGTCATAGAATTAGTAGAATGTTTATTGTTAATAGTAATAGTAGCAGCAGTGGTATTATTATTATTATTATTATTATTATTATTATTATTATTATTATTATTATTATTATTATTATTATTATTTTTATTGTAGTTGTACTGGTATATCTGTGTACTAATACCACTACTAGTAGTACTACTCATAGTATACTTGAAGTATCATAACATTATTATTGTTATTATTATTATTATTATTATTATTATTATTATTATTATTTTTAATGTTATTAATATTATTACAGTAGCACTAATCAAAGTCTTACAACAATGTTTTATTATTATTATTTTCATGTTTATTAGTGCTGCTCTTCTCTCATCAATATTTATTTAAAACCCTTTTATTGTTATTTAAAAAAAAAATGTCCTAATTGTCAATCGATAAATATTCAATTTTTGGGCAAAAAAAAGTTTTGCTCCATAACTAAACTCTGTAGTAAATAAGAATATTCCCAAATAAATTACAGTAAAAAGAAACAAAAGTACAACAGGGAAGACTTTTACTTTGGCGATTCGTCATTTGTGAAACTTTTCTATTCAAAACTTAAAATTTCTTTTCCGTAGTTTAATTTCACAACTTAAATCCAACTTAAAGCCTTAAAACAAAATTCTTGAGATGCAGTTGCAGACAGATGAGTAGAACAATGACTGGGGGAAGTAAAATAAGACAGATTGTTCAGTGTGGAGCCTCTGCGGTGATCAGCCCATTACTTTGCACACCCCTGTCTTTCAACTGAAGCCTCCAACTGGCTGTGGAGGAAAAAAACTCACACCCATCACTGGCCCCAGGCAGGGAGGATCACCACTCCACCGAGGTATAAAGACAGCACTCCAAATCCATTAGGCACCTGTTGCCAGAAGCACCTTAATGTGTGAAGGTGCTGGAGAAGAGTATGAACTCAATTCATCTTCCAGCTCATCAGAGATCTACAAACCTTCACCAGACTCATCCGAAAAGTGCCCAGGAGGCCACAGAGATGGCGGTCTACTGTGACAACTTTAGCATGTATCACCAGCAGAACTTACATTCATCTCAAAGGGCGACCAACTACGGGATTGGAGATTATCCACCTTCAACCAACCCTTACTTATGGCTTGGAGGACCTGGAGTCAATAATACATCAAGCTACCTTCATGGAAATAATCCGAACTCTTACATGCCACCTTCTTATGGATCTCAGAGACAGTTCCTGCCAAATTCATCTGGATTTGGTGGGACAGACCTTGGCTGGTTGTCCATAGCTTCTCAAGAGGAACTTCTGAAGTTAGTGAGGCCTCCATATTCTTACTCAGCTCTCATTGCGATGGCCATACAAAATGCTCCGGAGAAAAAACTGACCCTAAGCCAGATATACCAGTATGTGGCGGACAACTTCCCCTTCTATAAGAAGAGTAAAGCAGGGTGGCAAAATTCGATTCGACACAACTTGTCTCTGAATGACTGCTTCAAGAAGGTGCCAAGAGATGAGGATGACCCAGGTAACGTCATATCCACAATTATCTAATTCATTCTTCAATAGTATTAGATGTAGATTTTTCAAATACCATATATACTCGAGAATAAGCCTAGTTTTTCAGCACAAAAAAATTTGCTGAAAACCCAAACTTGGCTTATACTCGAGTAAAAAAAATATAGGTTTTACCGGGTTTTTGTTGTAAAATTGGGGGCCTCGGCTTATACTTGGGTCGGCTTATACTCGAGTATATACGGTAGATCAAATAGTTTTATGGGGTTTTGAGTTTTTATATTTTGTAATTTTTTAAATAAAAAATAATCAAAAACGAATAATGTAATTCTTACCCTCTGAGATTCTCAGGCTATGTTAAACTTTTTACTAAGTTCTTACCCTTAAATGGCCCAAGTGTAGCTGAGCGGAAAAAATTCTGTAAGTCACAAAGAATGAAAAGAAGTTGGGGCATCCATCCAGAAAATATTAATAGGACTATTTTTTATCGTAATTTAAAAAAAAAATTATTAACTGTCAAAAAGTTCCAAAAACTCGAAAAAGGAAGAAATATAAATCAAATCTAGAATATAACATTTTTATATTTTACTAGAAATTAGTAGAAATTATGACTTTATTCTCTTGCACATTTGGAAATTTTTTAAACAAATTATTTATTTCATCATTTATTTTTTTTTGTCTTATATAATGTAAATCGGTTTCGGTCTTTGTATTTTAACAAATGGCTGTATTTTGGTTTATATGAATTATATTTCTGTGATTTTATTGTTATATTTTAGGTGTTTTATGTCTATTTTATTTGTATTGAATCATTAGGGTTACATCTAATTTTTTTTTTTTAACAATTAGGTAAGGGCAATTACTGGACCCTGGATCCCAACTGTGAAAAGATGTTTGACAATGGGAATTTTCGCCGGAAAAGAAAGCGCAGAACAGAATCCAACAACACTGACGCCCTCACAGCTAAAGGTGACGAAGGTCGAGCGGCCCTAGGGAGGAAAGGTGGTGATAGCCCATCTATGATGACCCCATCATCCCCAGAGATGGAAGCCTCCTCAGATGATCGGAAGAGCAGCTCTCCTCCAGGAATCACCTCTACCCCTTGTTTGAATAACTTTTTTAGCAGTATGACCTCCTCCTTGGAGTCCAGCTCGGTAAACCGGCAGATGTCTCTGGGGCTGGTCAATGAACTTACTCAGAGGAACATCACTGGATTAAGCAGTTTCACCTCGGGCCCTGTAGTAGAGCCATCTGCAGATCTTCAGGACACTTTACACCTCAACAGAGGCCCCTACTACAACTCTTTCACCAGCTCCAATCAGAACAGCCAATATAACAGCCATTTTTACAACAATTTCAGCGTCAACAGCCTCATCTACTCAAGGGAAGGCAGCGAGGTGTAATCTCGGAAGACAATCAATTTGAGCGGACCTCGGCGGATATTTCTTGTGCGCATCGGGAAAAAAAAAAACGGAACAAAGACTTGAAAAAGTGGGATTCAAAAAAATTTTTTATGTGACTTCTGCTGTTTTAACTTTTAAAAATGTCATGAAATTTTTCAATTGAAAAAAGTTTCAAGGTGTCGACCACAAATGACGGCGCGCACAAAACGGCCGTGTAAATAATCATTTTATACATGACATGATGTAAAAATAAGGGGAGGAGGGCAGGGGTTTTTTACTGTTTTTATTTATGATGAATTTTGATATTTTTATATATTACCTACGAGAATGTTTGTATGAGTTTTGCAATAAATCTTGTAACACAAAAAGACATGTTTTCAATTCATCTTAACTGATTAAAATAGATAAAATCTATAAAAACACTTCTTATTTAAAAAAAAATATTTCTCGGTGAAGAGGTCATATCTATCTATCTATCTATCTATCTATCTATCTATCTATCTATCTATCTATCTATCTATCTCATATCTATCTATCTATCTATCTCATATCTATCTATCTATCTATCTATCTATCTATCTATCTATCTATCTCATATCTATCTATCTATCTATCTCATATCTATCTATCTATCTATCTATCTCATATCTATCTATCTATCTATCTATCTCATATCTATCTATCTATCTATCTATCTATCTATCTTTCTATCTATTTATCTATCTATCTCCTATCTATCTATCTATCTCATCTATTTATTTATCTATCTTTCTTATATCTATCTATCTATCTCATATCTATCTATCTATCTATCTATCTATCTATCTATCTATCTATCTCATCTATTTATTTATCTATCTTTCTTATATCTATCTATCTATCTATCTATCTCATATCTATCTATCTCTGCTATCTATCCATCTATCTATCTCATATCTATCTCATATCTATCTTCTATCTATCTATCTATCTATCTATCTCATATCTATCTATCTATCTATCTATTTATCTCATATCTATCTATCTATCTATCTCATATCTATCTATATTTCTTTCTATCTATCTATCTATCTATCTATCTATCTATCTATCTTTCTTATATCTATCCATCTATCCTCTATGTTATATGGTATCTATCTATCTATTTATCTATGTATCATCTATCTCCTATCTATCTATTTATCTATCTATCATCTATACTGCATCTATTGATTTATTGCTTAATATTTAGCAATCATCTATATATCTATGTCTCTGCTCAACTACCTGATCTATCTATCTCATATCTATCTATCTATCTATCTATCTCATATCTATCTATCTATCTCATATCTATCTATCTATCTATCTATCTATCTCCTATCTATCTATCTATCTATCTATCTATCTATCTATGAACAGGAAAAGGCAGCACTCCGTAAATAGTATCAAATCAAGGTGGGTGTCTTTATTCCATAAGCGACGTTTCAGCTCCTTGCGAGCCTTTATCAAGCATCATGCTTGATAAAGGCTCGCAAGGAGCTGAAACGTCGCATATGGAATAAAGACACCCACCTTGATTTGATACTATTTACGGAGTGCTGCCTTTTCCTGTTCATATACTTCAGTCCCCTGGCCTGGGGACTTACGGTCTGTGCACCCACCGAAGTTGCTGTGCTGCTCCGAACTTTCCTTCACTTTATCTATCTATCTATCCATCTATCTATCTCATATCTATCTATCTCATATCTATCTATCTATCTATCTATCTCGTATCTATCTATCTATCTATCTATCTCATATCTATCTATCTATCTATCTATCTATCTATCTATCTCATATCTATCTATCTATCTATCTATCTATCTATCTATCTATCTCATATCTATCTCATATCTATCTATCTATCTATATCTATATATCTATATATCCCATAGAACATTAGTGACTAGAATATTCTGATTAGCTCCACCAATATGTTAATTAACTGGTACACATATAGAGGTCACAGCTCACTGCTTAAAGGGGTTTTCCAGAATTAGGAAGCAAGGATCTGTCTTTTCCCACACAGAGTATCACTTTTGCCCCTAAGCTGTGTCTATTATGGCAATTAAAGTCTTAAGGACCGACTGTAATTTCTGCCACAGCCAGTTGATTTGAAGAAAAAAATCCCAAAACAATAATTTATTATTTTATCAATAAAGACCTACAACTTTCTCATCTATGGGACAACATTTAGATACAGCAGACCCAGAATTCATCCCATTGGAAGTAATGTCGTTACATTGTTATAGAGAATTGCTAGGCTACCATTCAATGTTTGGTGGAGTTTTAGCCTTTAGGACAATGTTAAATTTGGAGAATGAAGAGGTGAAGTTTTCGGCACAGCTCCTCCCCCCCCCCCCAACAATTAGTGAGTGACAACATATGGACAAGACTTACTATCTTGGGAAAACGTCTAAAATATCTTGGTGGAAATGACCTGATAATCTTGTTTTTCTTGTTGGGTTAGTTAAAAACTATTGCAAAACATCCCAACTGTTTGATAGGTTTGGGGTGGACTTATGTTTAGGAACAGAGGCCGATCTGAACAGGTAGAGCTGCATTGAGGAGAACATTGAGGAGAACAATACCCAAGATTTGAGAAGCTCCTCAATCATGGATGTTAGTGGTGGTTGTAGTTAGAGTAATAATCATGGAGATAACAGGAAGATGGTTGGGAAGTCTTCTCCTTCTTAGACCTCTCATTGTCTGATGGGTAACACTGCTAAATGTCTGAAAGCAAGGAGTAACATTGGGGCAAAAATGGTAGGATTGAGAAGTCTTAGCAGGAGATAAGGACTTGTAGGGAAGGTGTGTCCAGCAGGAGTGAGAAGATTAATAGGATGTTCTTAGCTAAAGTGCTCTGAGGGATCTGTGGTGTTGAGAAGAGAGATAGAGTACAGGAAAAGATTAGATGAGAAGATTAGTGGTCATTGGAGATGGGAGAGATTACTTAGGAGGCCATTATCTTCAAGATAAAGGCCAGTGACTTCTGCCTCATTCACCAAAACGGGCCATAGGACAATAACAAATGACACTGTATCAAGTGGAGTATAAATATTTGCACCTAATTCCTTAACTTATATTGTTCTCTATCTACAAGAAGAATATGTTAGGGCATCTACCACCATCACTAAGAAGTCTCATGACTTTCTTACTGTAGAATTCTTCATCTTGCACGAGATACATTGGGTCTTCTACCTTTGACCCATTTATCCATGTCATTATCCTGAACAATCCTTGATGATAATCAAAGTGATCATCAGATTGTGATTTTGATTTGGACCAGCCATCAGATATTAGTGGTTCCCTCCTTGTTTGCACCACATGTGTCCTATATAGATCTCATTATTGAGTCACTATGGACTTGTATATACACTTTCAGCAGCCATTCCTCTTGTCTGCTCCATATACATGTATTCAGGCACGACTTCTCCTCTTCTTTATGGCCTCATCAGCTCAATAATGGCTTTTGGTACAAATTTGGTTGCAAATGATGATATGGAATATCAACTTGTATCCCTCCGAGCCTCCTCCTCAAATACAATAATGTGGTTCTATGGCACTTGAAATGCCATTGCTGGACACTCTTATGGCTGTTTATTCTTCACTGCAGAGATTGGCCAGTTGAGATCAAGTTGAGATTGGCTAGTTCCAAATTTGCTGGAACCAGACAATCATCCAAGGTGCATTGGAGGTTCCTGTCTCTTCCCTGGTGGCAGATGTTGGGAGTGGTCCAACCAGGCTACCAGGGAAGAGCCAGTAATCTCCCATGTACATTCAGTATGGGCATCTTTAGCCAAAATGAGTTTAGGCCTTTGACTTTCTGGTTGAGTTGTTGCTGCAAGGCTTGAGCCAGGGATGAAGCTATACTGTGTTTGAGATGAATATTTAGAATTTGGTCCTGCTGAAACAAAGTCATGATGTACATACGCGGATTTGTGATCAGCCCAGTTATTATAAGTGCATACTGTGTCTACATACTGATGGCCCAAAATTCTTCAGGTCCACCAACCCAGGATCTGGCAATACTTAGCAACAAATAGAGAAACTCTCTATTCTGTTGTGTACCCTCTACATGGTGTGCATGGTCTCTCATTGTATGATGATACACCTGCCCCCGACAACCGACAAATCTATCAGGAGGCTTCCAGCTTAGTCAACGGGAAGTTTTACATAAGGTCCGGCCTGAAGGAGAATTGCACTATAACCTGCGGCAGCACCTGCTGCAAGCTAAAAGTAGTGCACAGGTGGGGGTCAAGTACACCTTGTGCCCATTTTGCCACCGGGTACATCCCCCCTTCACACCCCTACATGCCCACTTTGTGTATGGGTGGTAGAAGGGGGGAACAGATCCAATTCTTTGCTCTACTACAAGTACTACACCTATTTTAAGTCTTATTTGCCTGAAAACAGGTACACAAGCCCCCATGTGTCATTTAGGGTAAATGGAAAGGGGTTGCCATTCTGAGGACTCCCTTTTGTCAAACAATTATGCCAAACAAAGAACGTGACTAGAATGAAGAATTCTCCATGCTACATAGATACAGATGTTGGATTGCATTTCCATCAGGACTGGTCTGATCCACCAGAGAATCCTCCGGTGAGTCCAAACTCAAATCCATATCCTCTACCCCAGAGGTCCATCAAATATCAACCCAATTTAGAGGTCACTAGTGTCTATTTCATATGGCTGATGAAGGGTGGGCTTACAGAAAAATTAAGTATGGTGGACCCAAGGAACCTAATCTGACACTGATATAATTGATACAAATGGGCTCTAGTATGATCCAACAGACAACTGGAAGTGTGGACCTGACCATAGGATTGGGCTCCTAATAGGGGTGTAGTCTGGCATTGTAAAGCTAAAGTTCCAATGTGTTACTGACAGATTTGGTTGATGTTTTCACTAGGAAGAAGGGAATCTAACAACAATTAGTTAATAACTTCAGAAGAAGAATATTCAGGAATAATAAAATAAATCTCCCCTCTCTGTACATAAGGCCAGAACAAACAAGCTCCACATTAATCGTGTTACAATGTAAGTATCCCTTTAAGTAATACTAATAAGTGGGATTAAGGCGAGACGTCAGCCATAAAACAGAACTGCATTAAAGAGATGTTTCAAGTTTCATCACTTTATTTGACAGTAGCGCTCACATCCTGAATATACTTATTTCTTAATGATCCTTGTATCTTTTCTTAATGAAATCCAGTATTTAGACAGCGCAGCCCCAGGCTTTCCGTGTAAGTGTGTTAAAGAAAGTTCTTGTCTGTAGCCTTTGAAATAAGCACTCAGGATTTGAGAGGCAGATGCTAAGACTTTCCTTTGTTACAGAATGAGACAGTAATAGGTAATAAGGAACGCCTAAGATGTGGCAGTCTACAAGGAGGGAATACAGACACCAAATCCTGCAAGGGAAATAATACAATTATTACAGTATCTAGATATATATGTATATATAACTACTATAATACTTCTCCCTATGTACAATAATATAACTACTATAATACTTCTCCCTATGTACAATAATATAACTACTATAATACTGCCCCCTATGTACAGGGATATAACTACTACAATACTGCCCCCTATGTACAAGAATATAACTACTATAATACTGCCCCCTATGTACAGGAATATAACTACTATAATACTGCTCCCTATGTACAGGAATATAACTACTATAATACTGCCCCCTATGTACAAGAATATAACTACTATAATACTGCCCCCTATGTACAAGAATATAACTACTATAATACTGCCCCCTATGTACAAGAATATAACTACTATAATACTGCCCACTATGTTCAAGAATATAACTACTATAATACTGCCCCCTATGTACAAGAATATAACTACTATAATACTGCCCCTATGTACAAGAATATAACTACTATAATACTGCCCACTATGTTCAAGAATATAACTACTATAATACTGCCCCCTATGTACAGGAATATAACTACTATAATACTGCCCCTATGTACAAGAATATAACTACTATAATACTGCCCACTATGTTCAAGAATATAACTACTATAATACTGCCCCTTATGTACAGGAATATAACTACTATAATACTGCCTCCTATGTACAAGAATATAACTACTATACTACTGCCCCCTATGTACAGGAATATAACTACTATAATACTGCCCCCTATGTACAAGAATATAACTACTATAATACTGCCCCCTATGTACAGGAACATAACTACTATAATACTGCCCCTATGTACAAAAATATAACTACTATAATACTGCTCTCTATGTACAGGAATATAACTACTATAATACTGCCCCTATGTACAAGAATATAACTACTATAATACTGCCCCCTATGTACAGGAATATAACTACTATAATACTGCTCCCTATGTACAAGAATATAACTACTATAATACTGCCCCCTATGTACGGGAACATAACTACTATAATACTGCCCCTATGTACAAAAATATAACTACTATAATACTGCTCTCTATGTACAGGAATATAACTACTATAATACTGCCCCCTATGTACAAGAATATAACTGCTATAATACTGCCCCCTATGTACAAGAATATAACTACTATAATACTGCCCCCCCTATGTACAAGAATATAACTACTATAATACTGCCCCCTATGTACAAGAATATAACTACTATAATACTGCCCCCGATGTACAAGAATATAACTACTATAATACTGCCCGCTATGTACAAGAATATAACTACTATAATACTGCCCGCTATGTACAAGAATATAACTACTATAATACTGCCCCCTATGTACAGGAATATAACTACTATAATACTGCCCCCTATGTACAAGAATATAACTACTATAATACTGCTCCCTATGTACAAGAATATAAATACTATAATACTGCCCCCTATGTACAAGAATATAACTACTATAATACTGCTCCCTATGTACAAGAATATAACTACTATAATTCTGCCTCCTATGTACAGGAATATAACTACTATACTACAGCTCCCTATGTACAAGAATATAACTACTATAATACTGCCCCCTATGTACAAGAATATAATTACTATAATACTGCCCTCTATGTACAAGAATATAACTACTATAATACTGCCCCCTATGTACAAGAATATAACTACTTTAATACTGCCCTCTGTGTACAAGAATATAACTACTATAATACTGCCCCTATGTACAGGAATATAACTACTATAATACTGCTCCCTATGTACAAGAATATAACTACTATAATACTGCTCCCTATTTACAAGAATATACCTACAATAATACTGCCCCCTATGTACAAGAATATAACCACTGTAATACTGCCCCCCTATGTACAAGAATATAACTACTATAATACTGCCCCCTATGTACCGGAATATAACTACTATAATACTGCCCCCTATGTACAAGAATATAACTACTATAATACTGCTCTATATACAAGAATATAACTACTATAATACTGCCCCCTATGTACAGGAATATAACTACTATAATACTGCCCCCTATGTACAAGAATATAACTACCATAATACTGCCCCCTATGTACAAGAATAAAACTACTATAATACTGCCCCCTATGTACAAGAATATAACTACTATAATACTGCCCCCTATGTACAAGAATATAACTACCATAATACTGCCCCCTATGTACAAGAATATAACTACTATAATACTGCCCCCTATGTACAAGAATATAACTACTATAATACTGCCCCCTATGTACAAGAATATAACTACTATAATACTGCCCCCTATGTACAAGAATATAACTACTATAATACTGCCCCCTATGTACAAGAATATAACTACTATAATACTGCCCCTATGTACAAGAATATAACTACTATAATACTGCCCCCTATGTACAAGAATATAACTACTATAATACTGCCCCCTATGTACAAGAATATAACTACTATAATACTGCCCCCTATGTACAAGAATATAACTACTATAATACTGCCCCCTATGTACAAGAATATAACTACTATAATACTGCCCCTATGTACAAGAATATAACTACTATAATACTGCCCCCTATGTACAAGAATATAACTACTATAATACTGCTCTCTATATACAAGAATATAACTACAATAATGCTGCCTCTTTGTATATTTCTACTTCCAGGCTAGTTTTACAGGCAGTGCTTGGATATTTTGACTTCTCTAGGACCTCCTTGTTGACTCTAGCCCTGTACTTACCCTCCATGCGTTTTCCTGGGCAGTAGTGGAGCTATATTCTGTGGAGCAGTACTGTAATAGCTCGGCCTGTCCAGACAAGACATTACCAGCAGCTAACGTATTGTGGTTCAATCCCGAAGATTAATGATCACTTACATTTTTCATCAACTGATTTTGGAATTTTTTTTTCATATTGTTCATAATGGAAATGGAAATAGGAGAAGCGGCTCCTCACGTGAGTCCCTTGATCTTGGAAGATGTGCGGAGTAATATGAGCAAATAGTGGGATTAGATGGTAACATTCAGCTTTACTAGCCCTGCACACGCTGAGTGACAGGCTATTGTCTCAGGTGTCACATTTTATGGAGGCTTTCAGGTGAGAAATGCTGACTCGGCATTCTCTTTCGTTCTCATCTACTGTATCGTTTCATGACCTCAGCCATTTCTTTTCTCCTCTTTACCACCTTCTACTTTCCACATAATATTTTAGCAGAGGTGACAGCTACAATAGCGATGGAGGTGTAACTTGTAGCTGCTGATCCCTAATGCAAAATCTGTAATGGGTGCCCAACTACAGTGCATAGTTCTCTTTATGTGCCTCCTCATAATCCTCCTAAAGCTCTTGGACCAAGTTGCAACTGTACTTTTGGCACTTCCATAAGTTACACTCCTCATCATAGGAGTTCAGGGTCACCTCCTAGGTCATCGTGGTATGCAGCAATTGTGCCGATGTTTTAAGGAGCTAAATACTTTTGGTCCTCTGCTTTTCATTTGCAGTTGAGTTCTGTATAATAAGGTCAAGTGTTTCTATGGAGACCCTAGATAAACTTTTTAATGGCCATGGTTTTTGCTTTGCTGGAGCTTTGGACACATTGACACTTGACCTGTTTGTATCTTAAGTGCAGATCTGTCTTGTATCCACACCTATGCAGTTAGGAGGACCTTAGAGAGAACCTCCAATAGAGGGTCAGAATCTAATAGCACATAAAACCATCATTCCTCCAGTTCTGAAAAATTGGTCAAATCCAACCTCAAGTTATCGCTTAGAGTTGTTGGTAATTGTTCATCAGGAAACTGAATTATTGGCTAATCTATTGTAAAACCCCATCCTCTTACCCTCTACATCATCTTCCTGTTCTTCAAAGCCTTGTGCAGGCAGCAGATTACTATCAAATGTTGGGTCAGCTTTGGACACGCACCATACATGTGCTGTGAGTAAATCGAAGCCCAGTCCATGTTACAACCACCCAAATGATCCGCACCAACAACAGACTACTAACCACCCAGCGCATGTGCTAGTCTTCAGAAGGAGAGGACGGTGACATAGTGGCGATAGGGGTGGGTTTTACAGCGGAGCAGCTGAGTGGAATCGGAGTGAGTTTGACTTCATGACTTTACTCTCCACTAGTGATGAGTACCAAACCTAAACCCAAACTCCCATCCATGTAAGTGCAGCCAAAGTGATTTAAGTGCCATCGGCAACTTTGGCGGCATTTAAAACCCATGATTGGTTCCATTAGTGTTACTGCCAGGTGTTACTGGTAGCAGGGAAGGGGGTTGATCCAAAGCCGGACACAAACAGATTTTTCTAATTCACATTCGGTCTGAGTTCATGGGTCGACTCATCACTAGTGGAGAGGGAAGTCATGAAGTCAAGCTCTCCCCACTTCCATTCAGTTGCTCTACTGTAAAACTTACCCCTTTTGCCACCACCTCATCTTCTCTCCTTATAAAAAAAGGTTGAGATGTTTCAACATTTTGAACCACATTGGGTTCTTAGTCATCTTATTCTTCTCAAGACTAAGAATCGATGCAGTTTGAAACGCATAGGTCGCATCATGCTCTATCCTTGTATTTTCAATATGCTGCAAAAAAAGGACAAGTTTTTCCCTTATCCATGAGTGCTTGAACTATGCATTGTTCTCATGCTCTTCCCAGCACCGGCATGGTTTATTCTAATTCAATGCACCGTGGAGCATTACAAAGACCCCATCAACCTACAGTGGATGATAACATAAGGAAAAGGCTGAGTTTGATATGAGTGTGGACCTAGTAGAATTGTGTTGAGTGCATGTGGAGAGGACAACAACCAGAAGTTCTTCAGCTCAGATTATTTCAAGAAGGAATAGTATGCACTGTTCAGGTATCAAGAGGAGTATTAGACCAGAGGAGTCTTAGCTTCTAAACTTCGGGCTGGTTTCCTTTGTTGACCACTTGTATGGTAGTGATGACTAAAGTTCTGGATTTTCTCAAGTAGAAACAAAAACATCAGTGATTCTAGTTGACCTCAACTGCTTTCCAAGATGTGCCACCGCTCAGTCAATATCGGACACTGTGACAAAATAATAGGTGACTGTAATTTAGCTAAACACAATGACGAAAAAAAAATGGAAACCATATCATGGACCAATAGCGTGGAGCAAGAAGCTTCTCAAAAGAGTAACGTTTACTTTGTTTTTAATTATACACTTTACATATGATCAATTATGATTAAAGAAAGATCCATAGAAAATATTCTAATTATAATAACCTTGTGACCCTGGAATACACCACACCCACATACTTACCTGCAGATCATATGTCCAGGTGATGTAGGTTTATATAACTTACATCTGCAGATAGCTCAACACTTAGCAATCTTCAAACAGGAACATTATGTGGGTGAGTCGAGATCAAACAGAAGGGTCGGAAAGATTTGTGTTTGCTGACTTATCATTAGGATTCTTCAAGCTCGGCTTCTATTATTGTTCATGGTCTTCAGCCATATCCATAAAACATGACAATTTTGTATCAATAAGACAAAATAGATACAGTTCCAGGACTTGTCTGAAAATGAACTTGGATTCACAATGATACAGCTGAGGACTCATAGAGGTCAGAGTGTTGACAAGACCCTGGGGCAATATCCTCGGTCTTCACCAGGAGTACATTCCTAATCTACTTTCTGCCCCATCCTGGAAGATCTTGCTTTAAATGGCTTCAACCCTCTGTCAAGAAGACAAATGTCCTCGTTGAGTCACAGGAATGATTAATCTTCTGCTAAACAAATTAATGGGGGTTAAATAGATGACGCCAGGCAAAAAATGTTCAATGAGCTTCGGCTTCTGGCCATCATACATCTGACTGTTATCAGTACTAATGTCCACATCTACTGCAAGAGCGAGGTGAATATTGGTTATCTTTACACTCGTGATGTAGTTGTACAATTAGCTGTGTAATTCTTCACTTTCCTATGGAGTTAGATAACAATGAGAAGTAGGCGGACAATAACATTTGTCTTGGCTGGAGATAACGGCTGTCTCTCTGGATGCGAGTATACTAGTTGTAGATACAACACTTGGTCAGATGTTGTACATGTTGGATACACACTGCTGATGTTTATGTAGAAAGTGGAAGACCTTCATTTATGGAAGAGCTATGGAAGACCTATGGAAGGTGGTCATTTATGGGAGACCAATCTGGGGCCAATTTAAAGTATCGATGACGTATTTATGTGGTGAGTTTGGGTCCTAAGTTAAGGTCTGACTGGGAATTGTTGTTACAATGTGGACATCAAAATCTGGTTGGTTGCAGCTGTCTAAATCCACCTCATACTGGTCACACCTGGAATATGTATTCAGTGTAGATCAAGGCCAAACTTGTCCATAAGAACCAGACAATCTGGTGGCCAATTTAAAGTATCAATGACATATCCAATGGGGTGAGTTTGGGTCCTAAGTTAAGGTCTGACTGGGAATTGTTGTTACAATGTGGACATCAAAATCTGGCTGGTTGCAGCTGTCTATATCCACCTTATTCTGGTCACACCTGGAATAAGTACTTAGTGTAGATCAAGGTCATACTTGTCCACAAGAACCAGACAATCTGGTGGACCCAACATCTAACACGATAATGGGCCATAGAGGTCCAGCAGAAGACAACACAATTTGGAGGCTACTGGATTCGACAGTATTCTCTAATTGTTGATGGAGGGTGCACTACTAATATCATTTTATCTGGTGGGCTCAAGGAGGCCAAGTCCAGATTCTAAATATCAGTCCCTGTTAAATGAGGAACCTGGCTATACGTATTACATGATTTTCAGTGGGACCTATGACTTTGGGTAAAAAAAGAAAGACAATCTAATGTCTATAGGGTCCTCCTGATTTCAGGGAGATAAGCTTCGGGCAGTAGGATTTCAATATGTACAATCCATGTTACCAAGTTTTCAGTTTCATTAGAAACATCCATGGACACAGTCAAAGATCCACAGCTTTCCGGGACCCTTATAGTAGTATTGTAGGCTCTCTATCTTGTCATGCAGCCTTGGTTACACATATAAGAATTTTTGTAAAGGGATGCCTTCCACCATACATGACTAATATCATGGTAGACTTACATGACAGTTCAGAAGACCAGTTTAACTAGTTCTAGCTATCAGACCAGTTTCAAGTTTGTATTGTATTGATTCTAGGTGTTGAATAGTGTAATCTTCATGGTACATCCCAAAAGCATCACTGTCTCAATCTGTTAGATTAAAATCGTTGTCCAGGATTTTTTTTAAAGAAGCAACACCATACCTATCTGTAGATCGGGTCTAAGTTTGTAGCACAGGTTCAATGAAATTAATAGAACTGAGCTGCAATACCACCTGTGTACAGTTGTGGTGCTGTTTCAGAGACAACTCCATTTCCTATCAAGTAGTCATTTAAAAAATATCTTTGACCGCGGGTATGTTTGGGTTTGATAGTGGAACCTCCATTATTACTTAAATCTGGTGTTAGTTTCACTTCATTGGTGGGGATAATTGTGGTTGCCCTTTTGCAAATCAGATGGTGATAGTATTTAGCAGCAGGACTACTAAAGGAACTTATTTTCACCAGAATAACAAAGATGAGGGACTCTCATGATTATTACATTCAAAGTCAAATTCGTCCAAACTGATGTTGTCTGGGAAAATGGTATATAACCCCCTTTAGTCCTCTAAAACACAGATTTTTTTTGTTTGTTCATTTTTTTAAAGAATTTTTTCATTTTCCCTCACCCATGCCCCTCCCTTAGACTATGGGATGAATGACAGCTGCCATTTTAAAATATTCATCTGAAGTGAATCATAAAAGATTCAATTTGGTGCCTGAAAAATGGCAGATTCATACCAAAACTACCAATCGCCTCTACTCAACTCCCGGACAGGTCAAAGGTGCAGAGAATACTTGGACAGAGATCTGAGATGTCCAGTGATATCGATCAAAGTTCATGTCTTGACCTGAAGATTGACAAAGGGGAGTTCCATTTCCTTGGTATGGAGAAGCATATTGTGTGGAACCAGAGTGAGCATAAGCCATGACCAACTTCACAGTCTAGAGAAACAGTGCTACATGACGATGACACTTGGGACTATACACATGTGTGATCGTTTACAGGTTGCATTATGGGTTGCAATGTGTTCTGCACCTGTAACTGAAGGCCTCGGCAAAGACATGTAACTTCCAAGAACTTTACCCTCATGGAAAGACTTTTAGTATCTACGACCATCTTCAAGTAGGACGCTACTTGTACCACTAACAATGCCAAAGATTCGTTTCCCGTATCAGCATGAGACTGTCTAGCCTAATTTTACAATGTCAAACAGTGTTATTAAATCCAGTTTTCGTTAAGATCCATTGACATTCGTTTACCTAAATTTTGCCCAAAAAGTCTTCAGGAAATTGTCAAGTTTGTGTGACAGAGTTTAATACACTTAATGATCTAAACAGGGTTTGCAAGTCAAAGCTGAGAGACCTGACCTCTTGTAGAATAAAACACACATTCACACATTCTTAAGGTTGAGTGGACCGTGAACTGAGTTGAGAAGCTCTGTCACCCAGAGGATGCGAGAGGTGATCTATTATCAGCAGCCAGAGAGTACAGGTATAGTCCCAGCATCAATCTTACTTGGCAGGAACAGCATAGGTGAGGTGATGAAAAATAGAAATGTTTCGTCTTCTGCAGTCACCTGATTGATGGCAAGGATGAGATCTGTAACGTGAGTGGAGAAGACTTCCCTACTTGAGTGGAGAATGTGGAGATGGTGGAAGATCATTGCTCTGTCAGCAGAAGATTTTAGCAATGTAGGTTTCCAGTGTCCTGATTCAATACCCTAAGGGGCAAAGAAGAGGGCAGAGGGCAGTGTCAGGACAAGGGGCTGCTAAAGTCTTGAAAAATATCAGTATTAGTTGAATAGGGGTCCCAAATTTCCTTCATATATCAAGATGTTAGCATCCGTTTGAGATGATATTTTAGTCTAGAACCGATCTCAGAGGACAATATTGAAACCCAATGAACTTTTGAAGCCTAGCAATATTTTAGATATCTTCTGGTCATTACTATTCTTGCTGTTAACAACCAATAGAAAACACTTTATGGGGGGTTTTAGGAATTGGGTAAAACTGTGTAGAGGTCAACATAGGGGGGGGGGGCAAAAAAAGGAAATTGTTCTTATCCTCTTCCGTTTGTTGTGTTGCACCAGTCTTTGGCACTGATGGCTCAGCTGGAATTGCCAAGGAATCACAAAACCCGCTTTGGTCCATCAGTAGTTTTTTTTTGGACCACAAGACATGATATCCCTTGGTAGAAGGAGGCCACTAATTGGTTGATGCAGGTCTCATGATCCCCGTCACTTCTATCCATGCCCTCAGTGAAAAATACCAGAGGATTTGCACAATGCAAGACTGTGAACCGGACATGGGTAAATCAACAATTTTTTTCTTTTTGGCACCCGTGTGTAGCTCCATTTCTAATGGATTTGCCCCAGAATAGGCAAAGAGTGTACTGAACATTTAAGGCTACCTCTTCTATCTGTGGCTGCAATAGACACCTGTGGGTCCAGACATAAAAGGTTTCAAGGGGATTCCCATCACTCTAAAAAAACTAACTTCTTAAAAAAGGACATTTTTCATTATTATGTTATCAATTGGAACATTACTTTCTTTGGATTTTCTTAAAAAAAAAGAGACGGAGCAGGTTGAATAAAAATGCTTAGATCTTTTGTCTTAGCTTTAGAGTTCTACAGAAAGTTCATTGTAAATGGCCAGGAAGTTGGTCTTGTGACCCAAGGAGTGTTACCTGTGTTGTCTGGGACATCTGACAGCTGATTGATAAATGACAGGCAATAATCAGACAGGTAAGTTAAAAAACAAAGATGGACGATAGCACAGGAAAAGAAGCACATCCAGC
The DNA here is from genome assembly GCF_040894005.1 of Engystomops pustulosus. Lineage (NCBI taxonomy): Eukaryota > Metazoa > Chordata > Amphibia > Anura > Leptodactylidae > Engystomops > Engystomops pustulosus. The sequence goes on along the minus strand of NC_092411.1, from coordinate 275,994,746 downwards.
TTTAAGTTATCATCATTGTATACACAGGAGAGATCTTCGCCCAAGATCTCATCTCATATCTGTGAATCATCAAGAAAGTTCATAGAGACAGATGATTGACAGACACTCAAATGAATAGGCAGCCACATTATACATGGTATCAAGTATATGAGCATATGTACTGTAAAAGAGGTCCATGTGGCCAGATAGAGTTGGCTCATTCGTGGTTGGTCATGTTGCCCAGGCTGTGGAACGGGAGCAGGGCCAGCCCCAGGTTTTAGTAGGTCCCTGGGCAACAGAACCCCAGGCGGCCCCTTTGCAGTGAACTCATCTGGCGGCATTAAAAATTTAGAAACTAGCGAAAATATTCCCTAGTTTATTATTCCTAAACAACTCATATGTTATTTTTTTTATACAGCCCCCTCATAGTTATATAGCCCCCATGGATTCATTATATACAGCCCCCTTGACCAGGTGATGCTGGAAACTGAGATTCGGCCATATGGACCCCCCCAGCAGCTGTGGACCCCAGCACTTGCCAGGGTATGCCTGGTGCTGCCGCTGACCACAAAAATGGGACAAATAAACAAAATTGGGCAGATTTACTTACCCGGGCCATTCGCGATCTAGCGACAGGTTCTGCTCATTCGGGTCTTCCGGTGATTCACTAAGGTAGTGCGCCCGATGTCCACCAGGTGTCGCTGCTGCGCTGAAGTCCATCGTAGTTCATTGGAGTCCACCAAGCTATTCCTGGGTGCAGGTAAGTGCGTGTCAAGCGACACATTTTAAAACAAAGAATATGGTGGTTTTTCCTAACCAATCGGGTTTTCCGATTTCCGTTGCGTGCATGCCGGCGCCGATGCGCCACAATCAGTTCTCGTGCGCCAAAAACCCGGGGCAATTCGGTGCAAAGCGGTAATATTCGGGAAACCCAACGGAAAAACGCAATTTGGGCCCTTAGTAAATGACCCCCAATGTGGTTCTACAGATTAGACTTAAATCAGTAAATTTGAACGGGCAACCATCTACATCGACTCTTGGCCAACGTTGGGAATGCCAATGACTAACTCTCTTCTCCCTACTAAAAATACATGAATGTTAGGTCAACTAGCTCCAAACTGGGGCAAAAATAGACCACATTTTTATCTTTGCTGTAGGGTTAAGGATCCCTTTCTAGCTAAAAGATACCCTTCTAATTTATCATCTGGTCTGCCTCAATGACAAGTGAGTATCTCCCTATAGTCAATCATCTATTAAGGCATCAAGTTCTGTAAAATCAGAGCTCAGGAGACTGGAGAGTAGATCAAGGAATAAATCAATATAATTCATTGCTGGGTCTTATCTCTTCTCTATACATTGATGTCACATAGAAAACATATAGACCTGCCTATACAAGTCAGGGCAGCTCCACTAATAACCTGTAACATTGATGAGTTTTATAGTTATTAATGACCCTTGCATGTAATTAAGAATACTGTCAATATGTCAGTCACATGTTCGGTATTTCAGTGGAGACCCATCAGTTGGATGTCACGTCACCGTCTTAATAAGGAGAAAAGACGAAGCTTCAATGTGCCCAGACATGCAACGAAATGCCGGGTGATGGGGTAAGGTATCTCCGGTGTCTGTGACAACTCACAGGACATTGTGCTTATATATTCATACTCTGACTTTAACAAGGTTGTAGCTAAGATGTTCTTCGTTGCCTTAATTTTCTACATTTTTCCAAATTTTTCCATTTTCTTTATGTAATTATTAGAGAGCAAATGTGGAGAGATTTGGGTCATATTGTGCATTCATAGAAGGCTACTATGGGGTTAATTATGGACCAAGGCGACTTTGTCCTTCTCTCTGCAATGAAACCTTCATAGGGTTCCTCTTTTTCATAGATGCCTAAACCTGACCATACTATGGAAGAAGAATATTAGACATTATTCATCATAGTGGTTGGCCCTGCAAATAACTGGAACTGAGGCTATCAATGTCACATGGGAAGAGCCTCCTTAAAGATTTTAGGATATGCAACCCATTGGGGGTTATTTACTAAGGGGCCACGGATGCACTTTCGTCGGACTTTCCAACATTTTGGGGTTTTGCATAGCTGTATTTAACAGGGGATTGTGTTGCATGCGATCGGATTGTGGCGCGGCTGCGCTGCTTTCATTTGACAGAAATCTGGGGGCGGCCGTGGGACAATCCGATGGATTCGGACTGAGTCCAGGTTTTAACTTTCAAATTGTGTCACAAGCCCAAGCACTTACATGCACCGGGAAGAAGAAAGTGAACTCTGTCGGACCTGAGCGGTGAAGCGACACATGCAGGATATCGGGCGCACGATCTTAGTAAATCACCGCACAGTGCACTTTCTGTGAACTCCTCCGGACGGGTAAGTAAATGTGCCCCATTGTCTTTTATGTACAACCCTTTTGGCTTTCAATTACAATTTTACTAGACTGAGGTCCAACTAGCAAAGAAAACTATCATTCAATTACACGACACTGAAAGAAGTTGTCCATTTGCGAAGCGCTGATACTGGGATAACCAATGGTCCACTAAGGTTGGTCTGCTCATACAGCTTTTGTCCTGAAACAACAATTGGAGAAGTGGAGAGAAAGTCACTGTCATGCACACTAGTGATGGCTTGTCTTTTTAGAATATCATAGATTTTCCCGATTTCTTTGAAAACAATACCGATAAAGCAGAAAGTACCATGTCAGCCCTAACACTAACAATAACACTAGCCAGTAAGCTTGAGGGACATTGAGATGTCATATTTCTAAACAGCTTATACCACTGGGTTATTTTATGTCACAACTATATTATTTCCATTTATTTGGCGCTTCTTCTACCACCGAACACTTATTGCTAAGTCTAACTTCTATACCGTGGCCTAAAATGTAAAATTAACATCTGCCAACCATTGGTCAATGGAGAGGTAAGGGGTAAGAGGGAATCAAACCCCATGGAGAGAGAAGCATGTGGTTGTATGGACAGTGCCTTTCCTTAAAGGTACTGTTATGGTTATCTCCATGGTTAAAAGGATAACCAGGGTGGGGAAATTAATGGTGATTTACCCTCGGTTCCCATAGAGTGGTAAAGGCTCTAATTTTTCTGTTACCCTGATCAATAGTAAGTTTATCGCTATATGTGGTAATTAACTAAGTCACGACTTTCGTTAGTGTGGGGAGGGGGGTGAAGCAGATTTCCAGTGACAGTGACACATATCTTTGATAAAGTAAATATCTTGCAAACCAAAACCTGATGTTTTGAGGGACTACTTGCCCTTTCCAAGAGTAAAATGACCACCTCTGGTGCATTGGAGATAGAAGTGTAAGTCAGAGAGGAGACCATGTCACACACTGTGGTCCAGTAAGCTTGTAGCACTTTGCATCACCATAATATACACATCCAACGCCCTTCATTCCCACATTGCCTCCAACACCGGCCTGAGGAGGAGGAATATGCTCTGTGTAACCCGTCAGGCGTGTAATACCATCGGAGCATAGTCTCATGTGTTGCTTCCAAATGTTTTGTGCATTGTGATGATGTAGCGATTACTCTGATTGCTTGTGACCACTGGAGCCGATTCTCTTCCACTGTGTGTACGCAGTGTAATGGAGACGCCATAGTATCTCCACCCACTGAAAGAAATAATACAACTCCATATATACTTATAATAGCTTATAGTTGAAAAGTCAGGGTCAGGGGCGTAACTAGGAGAGACAGGGCCCCAGTTCAGACTTCCCCCTTAAAATACATATTTGAATACTCACACATGTGAGTTACAATCACGTACATTTATACACTAATATATACCCACATTTATCTACTTGGGGCTTATTTACGAAGGGTCCAAGGAGCGCATTTCCCAACGTTTTCTGGATTTGCGGCCCTTTCACAGGTATTTAGAAGGCTATTGTGTCACACATGATCGTTTTTTGGCGCAGTGGCGCCGGCTTTTTTATGCGACAGAAATCAGGGGGTGGGCCGTTGGATGATCCGATGGAGTCGGACTGAGTGTGAGATTTAAGATTCAAATTGTATCGCATCCAATGCACTCCGGCTGACCTGAACTGGGAAGCATCACATGCAGGATATCGGGCGCACAATCTTAGTGAATCGCGGCACGGTGCATTCCAGTCGGACAATGCACATCAGGGAACGTGCCAGTAAATGTGCCCCAATATATACAAATCACAAATACACACATAAAGACCTTATACACATCATATACACAAATACAATACCATGTACTGACAAACCCTCCCAATACCCCAGATGCTGGAGCACCCCTGCCACTGTAGGTCCCATAGGGGCCGCTATGGCTGCTATATAGGCCCACATTGTGTTTTTTTTATATTTGGCTCAGAATAGGCAAAACATACCTCTCAGGCACTGCCTGTTACCGTAGTCCTCTATTTTGTATATACTGTACGCTGGAGGCTAAGTCGTGTTAACAGTGCGCAGGCCTACAACAGCCTCTAAGTCGCATCTCTGCCGGCCTTTGTTTATAAACAGAGACTGGATGTATCATATCGGCACGGCAGCATAACGGGAGCACCAGAAAAGGTGAGTATGTATGGTTACCATACCCCACAAAGCCATATATCAAAATTTTCTCAGGCTGAACAACCCCTTTAAAGAGTAGATTTGATGAAAGTTAAAAAATGTATTTCTATCTCACCCAAAGTGCTTTATTCACATGAGACCATAATACACTTTCAAGTAAAAACTTTTTATCCTTAACGCTGGGGAAAAACCAATACATGCAGGTTTTTCTATCACTCGGTTAAATGGTCAGGGTTTTGCTCCACGACGTCTGTTTGAATCAGACTTGGGTCACCGTAAGGCTGAGGTAACATTAATTATTTTTCCGCCTGTCGGATCCCATGAAAGGGAAGTGAAAACGGCCTGTTTATGAAAGGGAGCGGGCAGAGGCTGTGAGCTGATTATGTCAAACATATTCAAAGCTTCCTCTACAGAGGGGATTATGGTCAGCAAAGCATATCCTACACCTGCATCTACTACTACCCGTCGGAGAACACCCGGCACATCCTGCAGGAACATTCTTACTCTGATAGAACAAATTTGTCATCTTGTTGCCAAGTGTGATAAATACCTTGATGAAAAGATGGCGGCTTATGTGTGAATTTTTAGGGTTCACTACAACTTGGCTGAATCAAGCCTTCACATTCACTATGTAATTGATGAGGTAAAGTATGTTTGGTTCAGTATATGGCACTGATGATCACAGCCTATGCGGGAGCTATGGAGATGTGTTTGTGTGGTGGCATCTAGAGGACCATTGGGACAAGTGATAATTACGGTTAAAAATAAAACCAAACAACATTTACCAAGTCTTGTTGGTGACTCGAGAGTCTTTGATATATTAGGATCTGGTCTGAAATATAAATTTATTTTGATATGGTCTGGGTTGTAGCCATTCAGGTATCTGAGGATTTAGAGCTTATTTTAGTCTTGGACTTGTTAAACTTAGCTGATTGTGACCAGATTGATTTCGACTTTCGGTCTAGGGTCTGGCTAATTTCGAGGTGTTGCCCTATATTTGATCGGATTTTGGCGCATCGGCGCCGGCTTGCATGAGAAAGAAATCGGGGGGCAGGCCGTCGGACGATTCGACGGATTCTGACAACATGCGAGATTTAACATTTGGAATTGTGTGAGCTTCAAGAATCGCACCGGACTTCATACTCGGCAGACCGTCCGAATCGGGGATCGCGACTGGACCAGGTAAGTAAATTTGCCCCACTATATATCAAATTGCTTGTCACGCATTAATGAAATTAATTTAAAATGGTCATTTTGAGTTAATTTTAAAACTGAAATAAAATATACTAAACATTACAAAGAAAAAATATTTTTCTCCAGTTCTGGGAACTTTATCTCCCCCCTCCCCCCCCCAAAAAAAATAGCTAATGAATGAAAAAAAAAGGTCCCTTACCTTTTTTTTATATTTAACTATCCCTATGTGTTATTCAAAAATGCAGCTATTGTTTTTTTCCTTATTGCACAAAAAAGAAAAAAAACAATGGGGCACATTTACTTACCTGTCCTGCACGATCCCTAAAAGTGCATTGTCCGACCGGAATGAACAAAATTGCCATGATTCACTAAGACCGTGCACCCGATATCCTGCATGTGTCGCTTCCCCGCTCAGGTCCCTGGAGTTCACCTTCTTCTTCCTGGTGCATGTAAGTGCATTGTCTTGCTACACAATTTTAATCTTAAATCCCGCGCTCAGTCCAAATCAGTCGGATCATCTGACGGCCCACCTCCCGATTTCTGTCGCATGAAAGCTGGCACAGCCGTGTCACAATCCGATCGCATGCGACAAAATCCCCAGTTAAATACCTGTCACGGCAGCGCGTCGGAAAAAACCACGAAAGTGCGGCCGCGGATCCCTTAGTAAATAAGCTCCATTATATATCAAAACAACTGTCTCACACTAAGGAAATGAATTTACAATGATCATTTTGAGTTAATTTTAAAACTGATAAAAATATACTAAACATTACAAAGAAAAACTTTACCCCCCCCCCCCCAAAAAAACAGCTGATGAATAGAAAAAAAGGCCCCTTACCTTTTCTATATTTAACTATCCTTATGTGTCACAAAAATGCTATTTTTTTACATTATTGCACAAAAAAAGAAAAAAAAAGTATGAAAATTTGTTAAAAATGCTCCAGTCATTGAAGCATTTTAAGGTCTGGTCACAAAGATTTTTTTTTCTGGAGTCTTGTCTGAAGTTTTAAGTTGTTGGATCTGATGAGCTTTGGGGTCCAGAGTTAGATGAATTTAGGGTTCTAATTCTGGGGATGAAGTTTAGGTTGTTTTGGGGTATAATACATTAGGAGGTCTAGTTTGGGTTCCGATGAATTAAGGGTACGGTTTGGGCTCGGCATGACTTGTGTAGTCTCATTGACAAATGAGTGTTCAGAGATCTTTACACTTGACCAAATTTCTGACTTCCAAAATTTCAACGTCAAGAAATAACTTATTACTTGTGGCTTATTGTATCTCCATCATCGACAGAAGCCGATGTCACAAAATATACCTAGTGTTATTCTTAATTCAAGTTTTAATTATCCTGATACTTTTTTATTAAAATTTTTCGGTTGTGTTTCTGTTTTCAACTAGTGTTTCCAATTAATCTCACTCTCATTTCCTGTTGCCCAGACCTTTCCCGATACAAATTTATCCGGTTATGGCCTCTCGTCATGCGCTGTTGTACAGGTTACTGACCTGACCCGAATTACCAGCGTGTTTAATTTACTGAGCAAACATAACCATAACCTTAAAAATATTCTACGTCCCGCTCACCGAGGAGACATTTCTGTACAATTAAGCACCTGTTCCAACATTGTTGGCTGATACCCGGCCTCACAACGTCTCCTTCCGAAATTATGGAATTATCCATTGGACAAGAAGAACTGAAGCCCCCGTGAACTTCCCCCAGTTAGTGGTAGGACTGATTCATTAACATGGCTCCAATCGGAATGTATATGTGAAGCTCCACGTAATTGGACATGACTGCTTAAGAATGACTTGGGCCGGCGTCCAGCTCTCACTGTCACTTACTCTGTGTAATAAGCTACTACTTCTGGCTCTTCTTTCAATCTCTTCACTATGGCCAGTAATGAACTTGGACGTCCTATTGTTGCCGGGCAGAAAAAAAGCACAGTTTGCTATTGTAACAAGCTCAATTAATCAGCCATTCTAGTTCTTGCTAGAGAAGGAGCAAGAAAAACAAATCTATCTCCAGAACCTGTAAAAAGTATTTTGTTATTATGTAGTACCATGAGTTCCCAGTGATTATATGTCTTCTAAAGCAAAGCTAATCTTTTATAATCTATCTAAATATTTATCTATTACCTATAAAGCCAGAATCTAAGGTCGTGGGATAAAGAAGTCCACCCATTTTAACCTTCTAGAGCAGTGATGGTGAAACTTTTAGAGGCCAAGTGCCAAAACTACAGACAAAAAACACTAAAAGTTCTGACACAACAATTGAATCAGCAAATTATTGCTCCTTGCTCTGACACAGCTATCCATCGTATTGGCGTCTTGAGGACACCAATACAGTTGAAAGATGGAGGGGATATTTGGATGATCATTGTAGCTTCACTCTAAGGTCTCCTTGAACGGGAAGAATCACATTGCAGGAGCTCAGTCCTTTTGCAGTCAAAGGAAGCGTAGTAAGTGTGGCTAACTGGGTGCTGTGGATATGGCCTGGGTGGCCACATAGATGGCTGTGAGTGCCACCTCTGGCACCCCTGGAATAGATTCACCACCACTGCTTTAGACCATCCAAACCCTCTTGCCACTATGACTTACCTCCTACAGGAATGCCACTCCTCTCACTCCAGATGGCCGCATTCACAGTTGAAGAAGGTCTTCCTCCATATATATTACCACCCTAAGTAGCTCCACCCAACGTGACACTGAAAGCCTCTCTAATATAAGTATGCAAATTTTTCAAAAGACCTTTCACCACCTCCATCAACTCTTTGATAGGTATTGCTTCACTAATTCTGGTGTGGGCCCTACCATTTCCAAGTAATCCATGACACTATTTTTGGATTTCTATTGGATGTTTTCTCCACCCAAAGACCTACCATTTGACATAAGAAAACCAAATTAATTGGGTATTGAAGCTACAATGAAAATATGCTTATTGGACTCTCGATTGGATGATGGGATATCCTGGGCTGATGTAGAAAGCCTTGTTCTCGTAGAGTTCATTGGAAATTGGAAGTGGCAGGGGCAAGAGAGAAAATTCCAATTTTACCACAATTAGTAGGATCCAAAGAGATAGTTTAGGTCGTGAAAAGTCTTCTCTAAGACCAACTAGCTCTGTGCCACACACAATCATGGGCTACTCGCACTCTGAGGCTCAGCGGTGGCACCCATCCTCTTCATATATTACCGACAGTGTTATATTGCATGGGTTTAGTTACATCCAACTAATTTTAAGACCTTCAAAAGAGTCAGATATATCTACCTCATACATATTATGTAATCTATACAGGCGGTCCCCTACTTAAGAACACCTGACTTACATACGACCCCTAGTTACAAACGGACCTCTGGGTTTTGGTTATTTACTGTACTTTAGTCCTAGCCTACAATAATCAGATATAACAGTTATCACAGGCGTCTGTAATGAAGCTTTATTGTTAATTCTGGTTCTTATGACAATCCAACACTTTTAAAATCCAATTGTCACAGAAACCAAAAAAATTTTGACTGGGGTTACAATAATAAAGTATACGGTTCCGACTTACATACAAACTCAACTTAAGAACACACCTACAGAACCTATCTTGTATGTAAACCAGGGACTGCCTGTATAATAAAAATAAGGTTGCAAAATGCTAATTTTAGGGCCAGCTATTAGACATTGCTGGGATACTGGGAAGTTGGGAGAGATTCCAGGGAACAGCGGGAGCCTTTACAATTCGTCAGAGCGCACAGCGTGGTCCAGGCAGGATTTGGGTGAAGAGAAAGTAGTGAAATAGGGCCAAAGATACAAAACAAACAAAAACACAACAAGTATATACAAAAGGATGAGATATTAAAATTATTAGTATAGAAGACCTTGTTTATAAATTTTCTGGCTTTTTACTATAATAATGAGACAAAATCATAAGGCGGCATAATATTGTGCACAAATGTATATCAAAGGTTGGAAAAATTAATCGCAGCCGATTTAGCCCTGGGATTATTCATCTTAGAAAAAAGACGACTGAGGGGAGACCTAATTAAAATGTACAAATACCTGAACAGGCAGTACAAGGATATCTCCAAAGATCTTTTTATACCTAGGCCTGTGACCAGGACAAGGGGGCATCCTCTACACCTAGAGGAGAGGTGGTTCTACCATCACCATAGACAGGGGCATCCTCTACACCTACAGGTGAGGCGGTTCTATCATCACCATAGACAGGAGGCATTCTCTACACCGAGAGGAGAGGTGGCTCTAAGATCCCCATAGATGGTGGGCATCCTCTACACCTACAGAGAGGTGGTTCTATAATCATGATAGATGGTGGGCATCCTCTACACCTACAGGAGAGGTGGTTCTACCATCACCATAGACAGGGGGCATCATCTAGTTCTAGAGGAGAGGTGGTTCTACCATCACCATAGACATGGGGTATCCTCTACAACTAGAGGAGAGGAGGCTCTACCATCACCGTAGAAAGGAGGCATCCTCTACAACTAGAGGAGAGGAGGTTCTACCATCACCATAGACAGGCGGCATCCCCTACACCTAGAGGGGAGGAGGCTCTACCATCGCCGTAGACAGGGACATCCTCTACACCTAGAGGGGAGGAGGCTCTACCATTACCATAGACAGGGGTCATTCTCTATACCTAGAGGGGAGGAGCCTCTACCATTACCATACACAGGAGGCATCCTCTACACCTAGAGGAGAGGAGGTTCTACCGTCACCATAGACAGGGGGCATCCCCTACACCTAGAGGGGAGGAGGCTCTACCATCGCCGTAGACAGGGACATCCTCTACACCTAGAGGAGAGGAGGTTCTACCATCGCCATAGACAGGGACATCCTCTACACCTAGAGGGGAGGAGGCTCTACCATCACCATAGACAGGAGGCATCCTCTACGCCTAGAGGAGAGGCGGTTCTACCATCACCATAGACAGGGGGCAGCCTCTACACCTAGAGGAGAGGAGGTTCTACCATCATCATAGACAGGAGGCATCCTCTACACCTAGAGGAGAGGAGGTTCTACCATCACCATAGACAGGGGGCATCCTCTACACCTAGAGGGGAGGAGGCTCTACCATCACCATAGACAGGGGGCATCCTCTACACCTAGAGGAGAGGCGGTTCTACCATCACCATAGACAGGGGGCATCCTCTACACCTAGAGGAGAGGAGGTTCTACCATCATCATAGACAGGAGGCATCCTCTACACCTAGAGGAGAGGCGGTTCTATCATCACCATAGACAGGGGGCATCCTCTACACCTAGAGGAGAGGCGGTTCTACCATCGCCATAGACAGGGACATCCTCTACACCTAGAGGGGAGGAGGCTCTACCATCACCATAGACAGGAGGCATCCTCTACGCCTAGAGGAGAGGCGGTTCTACCATCACCATAGACAGGGGGCAGCCTCTACACCTAGAGGAGAGGAGGTTCTACCATCATCATAGACAGGAGGCATCCTCTACACCTAGAGGAGAGGAGGTTCTACCATCACCATAGACAGGGGGCATCCTCTACACCTAGAGGGGAGGAGGCTCTACCATCACCATAGACAGGGGGCATCCTCTACACCTAGAGGAGAGGCGGTTCTACCATCACCATAGACAGGGGGCATCCTCTACACCTAGAGGAGAGGAGGTTCTACCATCATCATAGACAGGAGGCATCCTCTACACCTAGAGGAGAGGCGGTTCTATCATCACCATAGACAGGGGGCATCCTCTACACCTAGAGGAGAGGCGGTTCTACCATCACCATAGACAGGGACATCCTCTACACCTAGAGGGGAGGAGGCTCTACCATCGTCATAGACAGGAATTCATAATGAGTCTATGGAACTCTCTGCTGCAGGAGGTTGTTATGGTGGACTCTATGTACATGTTTAAGAGAGGCCTGGATGCCTTTCTGGAGAGCAAAAATATTACGGGTTATGGGGAAAAAACATGTATTTAATTCTCAAAGGTTGGACTTGATGGACATCTTTTTCCAATCTTTTATACTATGATGCTATGATGGATTTAATGGTAGATTTCCTTTAAGGACACATTCCTAGTGGCACTACTTAATATTTTGTGCAATGTGGTTATCATATGTAATGTACAGAAGGTGGGAGTAGTATTGGAGGGAGTATTGGAGTTTTTGGAGTGGGGGGCTTGAAAGTGGGATCTTTACATTGCTTATACCATAGACTGCATTGAAGTCTGTGGAGAAGTAACTCCATTACTATGGAGCCCTGTGCATGTGCCATATTTGAAGAGTCTAATAGTCATAGGTGACGTTTTCCTTTAAATGTTTGACTCTTCTGACTTTGTGAGGGAAATAAACAGAGGTACAAGTAAAAAAAAGCCAATAACCATTAGAGCAATGCTCCTCGCAGTGAGTGATTTACTGCTGTAAACCTCAGAATTAGCTGCCGTATAATACTCCATAAACTCACACGACACCTCATAAACCAGACGATTACACTGGATAATGAGGGAGGAGGATTACAGATTGTTTGCATTTTACTGTACGTCAGACATATATCCATAGGAATGCGATCTACACATGACTCCTCCTAGAAAGAGGCAACACTTAAACATGATATAAAAGAGGGATGAATGAAGACCCCAGCAATAAGCAGCTTATTCTGATCCTGTGGTCCTGGGATCATTTTAAAACTTGGAGGAATCCATTTAAAGGGGTCGGCCACTTTACACCATGTTTTTGTAAAGTGTGTGGGGCAGGATATTAGGTAATTTACCAATATACATCTATAAATAGTTCTGCTCCGCTTTATTGTTATGTAAAGTGAAGCCAGGAGACCCAACTCCTCTGAGTGTAAACTCTACATGGTCTCAGAGTGTTACATATATGAATCCATTCGTAGACCCCCTATAACTCTTGCATTATCTTCCTAATGGTACAAATTCAATAATCCTATATGATTACCGAGAGATAAAAAGCTTACGGGAACCAGGAATCACTCACCTGCACTCACCTCTCCATGCTCCTGCTCCCATCCCGGCTAGGCCACGCGCATCGCTGCCCCCGGGGGTGCGCGTGCGCCGGCTCTCAAAGATTTAAAGGGCCAGTGCGCCGGTGATTGGCGCTGGCACTTCCAGGTTTTCCTTAATGGCCGACTGTTCCCCCGATCTTTTAGCTTATGTGATAAGAGAAAGCTTCCTTTGCTGTCCCTGTGTTCTGTTCCCTTGCCCGTTCCTGTACCTTCGTGATTTCCTGTTGTCGATCCCGGACCCGACCTCTGCATCTCTCCTGCCAGCTCTGACTACCAGCCTGAACATGACTACGAGACTGTCTCCTGTATTGGCACCTCAGCCTTGGCTGCCGCTGTGGGCTAGTCGCACCTGTGGAATGACCTGCCACAGCAAGACCATCCCACTTTGCGGCAGGCTCTGGTGAAGACCAGATGCCACTTAGATTCTGGTCCCAGGTGTCGGCTAGTACCATCTCCCGCGTCGGTCAAGAGGGTCCACTGACCCCGAGCCCTGGCAATGATACTGGTGGGGGGCTTGTGTTTTCCCAGCACTCGTGATACTCTTAATCTGCCCTGGATACACATAGATCCCAATTACTCCAATTTTTTGGTTTCCTGCTGATCCCAAATTCCTGCTTCCACACAAAATGGCCACTTCATTTCCTGTGTGTCAGGAAGGTCCAGGGAGGCGATTATTGTACCTTTAGTTTTTTTCATGCCATTCACCAACCAGACAACAGTGCAGTTTATAGTTCTTAAATAATCATCAGTAACCATTAAAGTGAAATCTCACATTTCTAAATCCTCATCACGCGGCCCGCCACCATTTACACCTCATTATCTCTATTACAATTATTGGTAAATCCCTGTAATAATTTAGAAGTTTTCTTACCTACATCGGCCCTGCATGGGGCTGTGAGAAGAAGAGATTTATCCTGAGACAGGCAGCTGTCTTATAAATCACGGGCAGAGCCACTTAGGGGAAACGTCATAGAGTGGAGCCCCGGTGAGATTAAGTATCTGTGCCGGCAGTCAGTGCTTTCCATTAGATGACAAACCTTAAAGAGGATTGATGTAGAGTGGCTTATACAGACAATCCCAAATGTCAACGTTCCTACATTAATATGATCGGCTAAGTCATCACTTTGTAGCAATTATTATACAATGGGTGGAGAGCACATCAAATCTTAGATACAACTTTGGAATCTCTACAAAAACACTTAATGTGGGAAAGGAGATAAAATTCAGGGAGAAAAATCATTATCGGGGGGGGACTAAAAAGTGAAATCATGAAACAAGAGGGTTTAGGATAGCCTAATCTGAAGGGATTAGTCCAATTTCAGACCTCAATATGAAATGTAAGCCATGGGTTCACTCTATCCAACTATTGGTCCCACTACATCCACTAGGATCTATGCATGGTTGCCATCCGGCCAGTATTTTTACTGTACAGGTACATATACCTGCAGAGATGAAGTTGCACACATAGTGGTTTTGTTTACGTATGTCTTTAAAGGGAGCCTGTCACCATATTTTTACTAATTAGCATAACAACAAGTTCCCAAAGCACTATTCTAACTTGTGTCCACACTGTTCATATCCCCAGAAAATAAAGTTTATAAACCTTCCGGGCACCCTGCCGTGACACAAGGGACATGTGTTGGTCACGTGAGGCAGTATATCTCTCATCTGTCTGCTCTACAAAACTTACTTCAGCAGTACAGAGCAGAGAAGAGGATGACAGATTAGCCAAAGAGAGGGGGAATAGGAACTTGTTGGCAGCCAAGAGATGTGATATACACTGCCTCACATGAATAACGCACAACCCTTGTGACTTGCTGCTCCTTCTGGGAGGGTGCCAGGTAGGGTTACAAACTTAATTTTCTGTGGATAGGATGTATGCATTTTTTTACCTAACAACAGTGTGGGTAATAGTTAGTGTAGTGCTATAGTTAGGCTAATTAGTGTAAATCTGGTGACAGTCACTGTGACTTTCATGTCAATGTTATGAGTGCACCGTGAATTGCAATCACATGGGTATCGGAATACCATGAATTTTTTGAGGGACATGTAACTGCCATTAAATAGGCACCATAACTCTGTCTCTGTTGTACACACTGCAGTGTGTTGAGAAGTAACCTACTGATCTTCCACTGTGGCTTAAATGCTTACTAGAGATGAGCGAGTATACTCGTCCGAGCTTGGTGCTCGTTCGAGTATTAAGGTACCTGAAACGGCTCGTTGCTCGGACGAGTATTTCCCCTGCTCGAGATCGAGCATTTAATTAAAAAAACACAGTGAAGAACAGTGAAGAATAGAATACAAACAGTGAACACAGGATCATTTAAGTGAAAAACACAGTGAAGAACACAGTGAAGAATAGATTACAGATGTTCGGCACATCTGCTTACTTGTCGGAAGATACGCACGGAACTGTGCGAACAAAATACTATGTGAGGAACAATATATATGTGTGAAGAACACATTGAAGAACACGGTGAGCAGGTCGGAGACACCGGGGAGCAGCACAGAGACACCGGGGAGCAGCAGCACGGAGACACCGGGTAGCAGCAGCACGGAGACATCGGGGGAACAGCAGCACGGAGACACCGGGGAGCAGCAGCACGGAGACATCGGGGGAACAGCAGCACGGAGACACCGTTGAGCAGCAGCACGGAGACATCGGGGGAACAGCAGCATGGAGACACCGGGGAGCAGCAGCACGGAGACATCGGGGCAGGGGCAGAACAGAGACACTGGGGCAGCACGGAGACATCGGGCAGCACGGAGACATCGGGGAGCAGCAGCACAGAGACACCGGGGAGCAGCAGCACGGAGACATCGGGGGAACAGCAGCACGGAGACACCGGGGAGCAGCAGCACGGAGACATCGGGGAAACAGCAGCACGGAGACACCGGGGAGCAGCAGCATGGAGACATCGGGGGAACAGCAGCACGGAGACACCGGGGAGCAGCAGCACGGAGACATCGGGGCAGGGGCAGAACAGAGACACTGGGGCAGCACGGAGACATCGGGCAGCACGGAGACATCAGGGCAGGGGCAGAATGGAGACACTGGGGCAGCACGGAGACACTGAGGTAGCACGGACACATCGGGTAGCACGGAGACATCGGCGCAAGGGCAGAACGGAGACACTGAGGCAGCACGGAGACATCGGGCAGCACGGAGACATCGGGCAGCACAGAGACATCGGGCAGCACGGAGACATCGGGGCAGGGGCAGAATGGAGACACTGGGGCAGCACGGAGACACTGAGGTAGCACGGACACATCGGGTAGCACGGAGATATCGGCCCAGGGGCAGAACGGAGACACTGGGGCAGCACGGAGACATCGGGCAGCAGGGAGACATCGGGCAGCACGGAGACATCGTGGCAGGGGCAGAACGATGACACTGGGGCAGCACGGAGACACTGGGGCAGCACGGAGACATCGGGCAGCAGGGAGACATCGGGGCAGGGGCAGAACGATGACACTGGGGCAGCACGGAGACACTGGGGCAGCACAGAGACACTGGGGCAGCACGGAGACATCGGGCAGCACGGAGACATCGGGCAGCACGGAGACATTGGGGCATGGGCAGAACGGAGACACTGGGGCAGCACGGAGACACTGGGGCAGCACGGACACATCGGGCAGCACGGACACATCGGGCAGCACGGAGACATCGGGGCAGGGGCAGAACGGAGACACCGGGGAGCAGCAGCACGGAGACACCGGGGAGCAGCAGCACGGAGACACCGGGGAGCAGCAGCACGGATCCCGGGACAGCGTATCTCCCGACAAGTAAGCAGATGTGCCGAACATCTGCAATCTATTCTTCACTGCATTTTTCACTAAAATGATACTGTGTTCACTGTTTTTATTCTATTCTTCACTGTTCTTCACATCTGCTAACTTGTCGGGAGATAATATACGCGCGGAACAGTGAAGAATAGATTGCAGATGTTTGCATACATCTGCTAACTTATGAGAAGACATTCTTTTTCAATTAAATAACACATTTTATTCCCGAACCATGGTCCCTTTGAAAAATGCTCGAGTCTCCCATTGACTTCAATGGGGCTCGTTATTCGAGACGAGCATTCGAGCATCAGGAAAAGTTTGTCTCGAATAACGAGCACTCGAGCATTTTAGTGCTCTCTCATCTCTTAATGCTTACGTGACCTATAGTGTGACCCATTTTGTAAAGGGCCAAGAAACAACTTGTAGTCATGTATGTAAAATAGATGAAACTTTTTGGTTCAGGAGCAGTCACCTTGGGGTGTGGTCTATGTCCCAGACTTGATGTCTTAAGACACTGCAGTCTGCGGATGGATCTCCTCTTTAATATCTTCTCCAGATTATAGAACCAGAGAGTGGATTGCACCTCTTTGAAATGTGAATCTCAGTGCAGGGGACAATGTGCTTCCCTTCCCAGATTTCCGTCGGCGCCTGTTTGCAGACTTGGCTCAGACTCCTTATTGTACATCATCATCATTTTTTTTTCTCTTAGCTGTCAGACAGGACCTACAAAAATGAACAAGACTTTCCTTTGTCAGACCACCCCATGGGGGATAATAACTTCCCACAAACAAGTTTAGGCATCTATACTGCAGCAAGCCATGATTATGGGGCGGTCTGGTTACCACATCAAGTATACCGGAGCTTCTAATGAGGTAACAGGTGGACGACGGGGAATTCAGCATTGTGCAGCCAGAAAACTTCTCAGGACACTCCCAAAGCCACCAAAGGTTCCCATCATAACCTCCTCAAGGACTTGTCCACTATGAGATACTTCAGTGCCAGTGCCACATTTGACCAGTGGTAATGTGGGGTATTGCAGCTTGGCCTTATAGACATGAATGGGCACCAGCTGCAATACCTTGCAGCAACCATGTATTGGAGTGGCGCTATAAAGCTATTAATTGGTTTTATTTGCTACCTATAGTTCTATTTTTGCACAATGCTTTTTGTGACAATGTACAAGGCATGGCCAAAATTAATATTCACCACTGAATGTTTCCAGATTTTTAATCAAAACTATGCCAGTTGAGACCTTGTGTAGTTTTGTCCTCCAGTGCAGTGAAGATACTAGACCTCATGATGTATCCGCCATGGTGGCAGGGCCTCCCATAATATCAGAGATTGATGGCTTTATCTCCTCTTATAAACCCACTCCTGCCTTCTAAACTGCTGAGTTCACTGAACAGATCTGTCTTCAGTGAAAATGCACTGTTATGCATAGATGTCTACTTAAAGGGAATCTGTCAGAAGATATTGGCCTAAACAGTTTAGCAGTAGGAAAATGGATGAAACAGAAGATATTTCATTCTATGAACCAAAACTTCATATTTCCCAATGTAGTAAATCATAGGAGGAGGATCGGGGAGGCAGACAGATTTTTTGGTAACACCATTTTGGGTTATATATAACTGTACAGAACATATTATGAATGCTAGTACTTTATAAATTTCTCCAAAGGTTATGCCAATAATATCTGATAGATGCAGGCTCCGCCAATTGGACCCCCATCTGTCTCCAACACAAGGGTCTCCCAAACTGAGTGAAAATGTTTGAGGTGTCTCCCCAATGATGTTGCTGTCTTTTTATGGACACATATGCTCAGCAGAGGCTGGGGTGAGGGTGTATTACTGATGCATCTGCCCCCGTAGAATGCAATGGTCTCCGCTGAGTGGACATGTTGGTCTGCGGGAGGAACCAGGATGGAAACACATAACTTGCTGCTACTTTCTATCCTGTTTTCGTTCACCATATCCGGCGAATAGCAAAAACTATGCCCCAGCTTGCTAGTCTATGTGTGAGTCAGTGTGGGACTGGCCCACCAGAGGACCAGAGGATCCTCCGGTGGGCCTTGGCTCAACATAATACTGAACCCCAAAGGTCCATCACAAAACAATACAATTTGGAGGCTGCTAGAGTCTATTTCCTGGGGGGAAAATGAAGAGTGGGTCCCCAGATTGATTTTCTCTGGTGGGCCTAAGGAAACCCTATCCGACACTGCTCAGAATATACATAAAAAAATGTTAACCTAGACAAAATGTGATAAAAGAATATCCTAGTCAAAGAGGGGTTAAGATGTATAGACACAACTGGCGGTCTACCAAATGTTTAATCCACCTTGAAACTTCATATCTACTCTTGCAAAGGCACATGTATCTCTCTCCCCTCGAGATCTGTTGCAGCTTGTCCGTCCTCCTTGCTGTTTAACCCTTCATGTCCTAGGCTTTTTTTATGACGCCCCTGTTTCAGTCAGTGTTGCTCATTTCCAGGTTATTTGTAGTGAAAACATCCCGGGGACACGTTTTGCTGTTGTGCGGTACACACAGATACAATCCTATTAAATATAAACCACTCTTCATGGTAATTTTTTTTTGGGGGGTGAGCTCTGTTTACTGGTAAATAAAATCACTTTCTGCTCCAATTTACGAGAATGAACTTGAGGGAATGGCACCGGGCGATATTATAATGTCGTGTTAGTGTAGAAAGTCAAAGGTCGTATTTACTATAATCATATCTACGCGTGCGTCTAATTCGTACACATTGCTCTGGAGGAAGAGGGGGATTATGGGTCCTTGATAACATTATTTGCTCTAAATTAGAGAAGAGCGGGGAGTAGCTTTTTGGAGTTCAGAAGTAGCAGGTGCACCAAAGACCCACTGTTGAGGGGCCAATGATCCCTCCGCTGTGTGAGTAGACACCACAGTAAATGGGACCCTCAAGGAACAAGGAAAGGAGGCAAAGTACAAAATAGTATGTGCCAAGGTGCAGGCGCATGTTCAACCTTTGCTTCATTCACATCTGTAGGAATTACAGGACCTCTGCTCCGTAAAAGTGAAGCACTGGTTGAGCATTCCACTTCAGGAGACTTTTGTTCCCCCATTCTCCTGATTCAGATCCCCAGCAATCAGACAATCATCCCATTCCCTATGGGTAGAGGATAGAAGTCTTGTGTTACACAACCGCTTTAAAGAGAGTTAATAAACTTGAGGTCTTTCTGCTGTATTAGTAGATACCATGGTAGATGGAACCCGAGACTCTCAAGAAATACGCTAATCATTCTGATCGTTACTAATCAGGAATATAGATGTAGGCATTGATCTTCAGTATACTATATTTCTCTCCAGTTATAGCAAAACTACAACTCTCACAATTCCCCGAAGACCAAGGACTGTCTGAATAATGGGGCTCATTTACTAAGGGTCTGTGATCCGATGATTTGCAATAGGTGCCACATTTAGAAAGGCTTTTTGTCGCACGCAATGAGATTATGGCTCATTGGCGCAGGTTTTCACGCTTCACAAATCAGGGGGCGGACTATTGGACGATCCAACGGATTTGGACAACGTACGGGATTTAACATTCAAAATTGTGTCGCAAGCCATGCACTTAAATGCACCGAGAACAAGAAGGTGAACTCTGGTGGTCCTCAGCGGGGGAAGCGACACATGCAGGCAATGGGACGCACAATCTTAGTGAATCGCAGCAGCTCTGAATCCTCGTCGGACAACGCACCTCGGGTATCATGACGGGACAGATAAGTAAATGTGCCCCATTGTGTTCAATATTGGCCCACCCCCCAATCTGTGCCGCGTGAAAGCTGGCGCCGATGCGCCAAAATCCATTTGCGTGTACCAAAAAACCCTTCTAAATGCGGCGCACATCGGAAATCGTTGGATACTCCGACGATAGTGCGCTCTGCGGACCCTTAGTAAATGAGCCCCAATGTGTCTGAATACTGTCATATATTCATGTATATTGATGTGTCCATGTCAACTTCTTTTTTGAAATTGCTATGATGGAAGATAGGAGCCTTTGTGGTCTAAAAATGACATATTGCCCCCATCAGAGCCATCAGATCCCTGATCAACCAAGTAGACCTGGTAGAAGGGGACTGGAGTTTCTTAGGATAACAAGATAACAACCACTGGTAGCCTCCAGATTGGGTCTTCAGTAGAGATGAGCGAACATACTCGTCCGAGCTTGATGCTCGATCGAGCATTAGCGTACTCGTAACTGCTCGTTGCTCGGACGAGTATTTCGCCCGCTCGAGAAAATGGCAGCTCCCGCCGTTTTGCTTTTTGGCGGCCAGAAACAGAGCCAATCACAAGCCAGGAGACTCTGCACTCCCCCCAGCATGACGTGGTACCCTTACACGTCGATAGCAGTGGTTGGCTGGCCAGATCAGGTGACCCTGGGATAGACTAGCTGCTGCCCGCGCTGCTCGGATCATTCTCTGTCTGGATGCCGCTAGGGAGAGAGCTGCTGCTGGTCAGGGACAGCGTTAGGCTGTTCTATTAGAATAGTGTTAGGCAGGAGTGATTCTACAAGAACCCAACAGTCCTTCTTAGGGCTACAATAACGTTATACTTTTTTTTTTATTTGCTTGTGGCTGGGCTTGCTGGCACTAGTAGTGCAGCTAGTACCATATTGTGAGGAATTAGCAGGGGGACTTGCTACCGTTGTGTTTAGCTCTTAGTGACACAGATATCCACCTCAAACACCAAAGTGGGAAAATTTATTAGGGGTTTGATTTCAATTAGGCACAGTCTGCCAGTTTCTTTTTATTTTACGTTTATTTTTTTCATAACTCAGCGTCATCTCATCTTGCATAGTAGTGTGCTTTAATACTTGGCTAGAAAATAGCCATAGGAGAATCCAAACGGCTTACTTACGCCTACAGTAGCGTTATATATATTTGATTTCTGGTTGATCTGCTGGTGGCTGTAGTTGTTGCAGTGCATCTACTAGCAAATTGTGAGCAATTTGGAGTGAGACTTGCGACCACTGTGTTTTGCGCTTAGTGACGCACATATCCATCGCAAAGACCGAAGTGGGAAAATTTATTAGGGCCCGGGGTTGGATTTCAATTAGGCACAGTCTGCCATTTCCTTTTTTATTTTACGTTTATTTTTTTCATAACTCAGCGTCATCTCATCTGGCATAGCAGTGTGCTTTCATACTTGGCTAGAAAATAGCCATAGCAATAGGATAGCATCGTTTGGTTTTAAAAACTAAAAAACACACAAAAAAAAAAAAACACAAAAAAAAGGTAAAAAAAAAATTAAAGTTATAACTCTCATTTTCAAAATGTTTAACCCGAGGGCTAGGGGACGTGGGCGTCCAACTACTGCAGGGGTCAGAGGCCGTGGTCCTGGGCGGGGTGAGACACCACCTGCTGATGAGGGAGCAGGGGAACGCCGCAGAGCTACACTCCCTAGGTTCATGTCTGAAGTTACTGGGACTCGTGGTAGAGCACTGTTGAGGCCAGAACAGTGCGAACAGGTGATGTCGTGGATTGCCGACAATGCTTCGAGCAATTTGTCCACCAGTCAGTCTTCCACGCAGTCCACCCATGTCACCGAAATCGGCACTCCTCCAGCTCCTGCACCTCAGCCTCCTCCCCCCCAGTCTGCCCCCTCCCAGCAAAATTTGCCATTTGAACCGGCATACTCTGAGGAACTGTTTTCTGGACCCTTCCCACAGTCACAAACCACTTGTCCGGTTGCTGATGAGCAATTTTCCGATGCCCAGGTTTTCCACCAGTCGCAGTCTGTGGGTGATGATGACCTTGTTGACGTAGTGGAAGAAGTGTGTAAAGAGGTGTCCGACGATGAGGAGACACGGTTGTCAGACAGTGGGGAAGTTGTTGTCAGGGCAGGAAGTCCGAGGGGGGAGCAGACTGAGGGATCGGAGGATGATGAGGTGACAGACCCAAGCTGGGTTGAGAGGCCGGGTGAACACAGTGCTTCTGAGACGGAGGAGAGTCCTCGACCAGAACAGGTTGGAAGAGGCAGTGGTGGGGCCAGACGGAGAGGCAGGGCCAGAGCTGGTGCATCAGCGCCAAATGTGTCAACTAGTGAAGCTCCCGTGGCGAGGGCTCCTGCGGCGAGGGCTAGATTTTCAGAAGTCTGGAGGTTCTTTAAGGAAACACCGGATGACCGACGGACTGTGGTGTGCCACATTTGCCAAACCAGGATCAGCAGGGGTTCCACCACTACTAGCTTAACTACCACCAGTATGCGCAGGCATATGAATGCTAAACACCCCACTCAGTGGCAACAAGCGCGTTCACCTCCGGCCGTGCACACCACTGCTCCTTCCCCTGTGTCAGCTGATAGTCAGCCCCCTGCCCAGGACCCTGCCACAAAAACCCCATCGTCGCCTCCACGATCCTCCACAGCATCCACCAGCGTTCAGCTCTCCATACCCCAGACGCTGGAGCGGAAACGCAAATATAGTGCAACCCACCCGCACGCCCAAGCCCTTAATGTGCACATCTCCAGATTGCTAAGCCTGGAGATGCTGCCCTATAGGCTAGTAGAGACCGAGGCCTTTCGCAGCCTCATGGCGGCGGCCGCCCCTCGGTATTCGGTCCCCAGCCGCCACTACTTTTCCCGATGTGCCGTCCCAGCCCTGCACCAGCACGTGTCAGACAACATAATCCGTGCCCTGACCAACGCCGTTTCTGACAAGGTCCACCTGACCACGGACACGTGGACGAGTGCTGCCGGGCAGGGCCACTATATATCGCTGACGGCACATTGGGTTAACTTGGTGGAGGCTGGGACCGAGTCTGACCCTGCGGCTGGTCATATACTGCCGACGCCGAGGATTGCGGGGCCTACCTCGGTCCAGGTGTTTCAGGCCTACTATGCCTCCTCCTCCTCCCACCCCTCCTCCACCTCCTCCTCCGAACGACCATCCGTGGGCATGGCGCCATCAGTCGGTAGCTCTAGGCACAGCAGCAGTGCCGTCGCTAAGCGACAGCAGGCGGTGCTCAAACTGCTGAGCCTAGGCGATAAAAGGCACACCGCCCAAGAACTATTACAGGGCATCACGGCGCAGACTGATCTGTGGCTGGCACCGCTGAACCTGAAGCCAGGCATGGTTGTGTGTGACAACGGCCGTAACCTGGTGGCGGCTCTGCAACTCGGCAGACTGACACATGTGCCATGCCTGGCCCATGTGTTAAATCTGATAGTTCAGCGTTTCCTCAAGACATACCCCAATCTGTCTGATTTGCTCACGAAGGTGCGCCGCATCTGTGCGCATTTCAGGAAGTCCAGCACAGATGCTGCCACTCTCAGGGCAGCGCAGCGCCGCCTCCAACTGCCCGCTCACCGACTGTTGTGCGACGTGCCCACGAGGTGGAATTCAACACTGACCATGTTATCCAGAGTTTACCAGCAGCGCCGAGCGATTGTAGACTGCCAGATGTCAACTTCCACCAGAACTGGTAGTCAGGTCAGTCAGCTTCCTCAAGTCTACAATGAGGAGTGGACGTGGATGTCTGATATCTGTCAGGTGCTGAGTAACTTTGAGGAGTCAACACAGATGGTCAGTGGCGATGCCGCCATCATCAGCCTCACCATCCCGCTGCTTGGCCTGTTGAAAAACTCTCTGGTCAGCATGAAGTCGGAAGCTTTGCGCTCCTCACAAGAGACGGGGGAAGAAGATTCCCTTGTTGATAGCCAAAGCACCCTGAGGTCTGTTTCTCAGCGCATATCGGAGGAGGTGGAGGAGGATGAGGAGGAAGAGGAGGAGAATGTTGGCGAGACACAAGAGGGGACCATTGTTGAGTCCTTCACTGTTGAGCGTGTATGGGCAGAAGAAGAGGAGTTGGAGGAGTTGGAGGAGGAGGAAATGGACAGTCAGGCCAGTGAGGGGAGTGAATTCTTACGCGTTGGTACTCTGGCGCATATGGCAGATTTCATGCTAGGCTGCCTATCCCGTGACCCTCGCGTTCAAAGAATTTATTCCAGCACCGATTACTGGGTGTTCACTCTCCTGGACCCACGGTACAAGCAAAATCTTTCCACTCTCATCCCTGGAGAGGAAAGGAGTGTGAGAATGCATGAATACCAGCAGGCCCTGGTGCACAAGCTGAAACAGTATTTCCCTTCTGACAGCGCTAGCGGCAGAGTGCGTAGTTCTGCGGGACAAGTAGCGAGGGAGAGTAGGCGAGCAGGCAGCTTGTCCAGCACTGGCAAGGGTACGCTTTACAAGGCTTTTGCCAGCTTTATGTCACCCCAGCAAGACACTGTCACCTGTCCCCAGTCTCGGCAGAGTAGGGCTGATCTTTACAGAAAGATGGTGAGGGAGTATGTAGCTGACCATACCATCGTCCTAAATGATCACACAGCTCCCTACAACTACTGGGTTTCAAAGCTGGACATGTGGCACGAACTGGCGCTGTACGCCTTGGAGGTTCTTGCCTGCCCTGCCGCTAGCGTCTTGTCCGAGCGGGTTTTCAGTGCAGCTGGTGGCATCATCACCGATAAGCGTACATGCCTGTCGACTGACAGCGCTGACAGGCTGACGCTTATCAAGATGAATAAAGCCTGGATTTCTCCTAATTTCCAATCTCCACCAGGTGAAGGAAGCTCAACCTGAATAATTTATCCACTCCTCCTCCTCCTCATTTTCCTCCTTCTCCTCCTCTTTGTACAGTAAAGCAGAGGAAACTGGCTATTTTTTTACAGGGCCCACTGGCTCTAGCTATAGTACTTTATGCATTTAATTTTTATGGAGGGCCACCGACCCGGTCCCCTGTTTTAAACAATTTTTGGGAGTGCCACATACAGGCACTCAATCTATTCAATTTTTCTGGAGGGCCACCTACCTGCTCCTCTGGTTTGAAAACTTTTTTGGACTGCCACATACAGGCACTCAATCTATTCCATTTTTATGGAGGGCCACCTACCTGCTCCTCTGGTTTGAAAACTTTTTTGGACTGCCACATACAGGCACTCAATCTATTCCATTTTTCTGGAGGGCCACCTACCTGCTCCTCTGGTTTGAAAACTTTTTTGGACTGCCACATACAGGCACTCAATCTATTCCATTTTTCTGGAGGGCCACCTACCTGCTCCTCTGGTTTGAAAACTTTTTTGGACTGCCACATACAGGCACTCAATCTATTCCATTTTTCTGGAGGGCCACCTACCTGCTCCTCTGGTTTGAAAACTTTTTTGGACTGCCACATACAGGCACTCAATCTATTCCATTTTTATGGAGGGCCACCTACCTGCTCCTCTGGTTTGAAAACTTTTTTGGACTGCCACATACAGGCACTCAATCTATTCCATTTTTCTGGAGGGCCACCTACCTGCTCCTCTGGTTTGAAAACTTTTTTGGACTGCCACATACAGGCACTCAATCTATTCCATTTTTCTGGAGGGCCACCTACCTGCTCCTCTGGTTTGAAAACTTTTTTGGACTGCCACATACAGGCACTATCCAAATTGAATTGTCTCCATAGCAGCCTCCACACGTTGTCTCCATTGCTACCTCCAAAAGTCGTCCATATAGCTGCCTCCATACATCGTCCCTTTATCAAACGAGGTGTGTCAGGCCGAAATTTGGGTTGTTTTCATGGATTCCACATCAAAGTTGTTAACTTTGTCGCCACCCTGCTGTGTTATCCACAAAATACACTGGAAAACTTTTTTCATTTACGGATATTATTTCAGCGCTTCTTGCGCAGATGTTTACATTCCCCTCACCCGCCATATCCCAAACTTATAAGAACGCTACTACACTTGATCTTATACAAAAGGTTCTTAGAAGTGCTGTTTGGGGAGTAGCCTAGAGACAGGGGCTTGGATTGGCAAAAGCTCGCCTGGCAGCGGAGCGCCAGCTCCATGCCAAGATCCAACTAACATAGTTTTAACTGCAGCACCTTTAATCTACTACTAGTTCACTGCCTCCATACATGGTCCCCTTATCAAACGAGCTGTGTCAGGCAGAATTTTGGATTGTTTTCATGGCTTCCATGTTAACTTTGTCGCCACCCTACTGTGTAATCCACAAAATATACTGGCAAACTTTTATCATGTACCGATATTATTTGAGCGCTTCTTGCTCACCTCCTTTGGTTCCTCTCTGCCACCCATTGGTTTGAAGCCTGAGTCCATTTAGGGTATGTTGCCATGCCACTCTCTAGCCTGCCGCTGCTGCCGCTGCCTCTGCATGCCGTCCCCTATAGTGTCAGGGTCAATTATTGGATGTTTTAGATGCTATCTAGCCTCATTCTGTCACTCTGTCATGGCCATGCTGTTGCCCATAATTTTGGCATAATGTTGCGATTATGCAGCCTCAGAGGCATCCATGCATGCTGCCCCTGCTGTTTCCTGTCCATTTCCGTGGTGTTTCCATCATTTTCTGAGGTTCCCAGGTGTTTGGCCAAGCTTCCCTGTGCAGAGCCTTGGTCCCCTTGAAAAATGCTCGAGTCTCCCATTGATTTCAATGGGGTTCGTTATTCGAGACGAGCATTCGAGCATCGGGAAAAGTTCGTCTCGAATAACGAGTACCCGAGCATTTTAGTGCTCGCTCATCTCTAGTCTTCAGCCACACAAAATAAGAAGCACTGCTTGTTATTGGATCTCAACTTTTGGTATCCATCCAGTGTGTGAAAACCCCATTTATTGGTTCAATCTGATCATTAAGTTCTCCTGCTTTTATCACATAAACTTTAAAGGATTTGAATCACCAAAAGCTTTTATTGTATTCCCTTATCCACAGTATAGACGAAAAATGTATGATCGCAAGGAAATCAACCATGACTCACAAAACAGAGGACTATCCTCAGCACTGCTCCGGGACTTTCAGGGTCCCAAAGAAGTCATTGGAGTGCCGTATGCATCTGTTTCCTGTATTCAATTGACTTCTACGGGTCTTGGGTTACGCTTAAAGGAAAGTCAAAACCAGGAAGTTCCTGCAGATTGGAGAAGGTTGGGTGACTTTGTAGTCCCTTGTTTCACAGATAAGCCTATGTATTCATTATATATTTAAAGGGAATCTGTCATGAGCATCTCCCCACCCTCACAAACCACAAACAGTTTTAGATGTCTTTATACATGTTTTACTAATGCCTCTATCCATAGGATCAGAATCACCATTCCCCTAAAAATTTTTATTGATGCCTTCTTTTACTAAATATCCAATCATGGAGGCCAGGGAGCTCCTGCATACAGTCAAGCTGCCCCATCTTCTAACTGACAGTGACACTGGTAACCCACTCCCCCTCAAGAATGAGGGAGTTGAATGAGAAGTTGTCTGTGTGTGACTTGCTAAAGAGAATTCCTAAGGGAGGGGGGAATTTTCCATTCCCCCGCACCTCCCTCTCCCATGCTGGATCCAATGCTGGGAGAGGGAGGTGACGTTACTCAAGAGGCGGGAATTTAGCAAAGGAGAGGGAATTGGCGGGGGCATACATAATTAGCAGCCTGGGGCACCGGACATCTTGTCCCGAAGCTCCTGACTGCTAATTATAAGTCTCTTTCCTAGGTAATTCTGGCGTGTCAAGATTACTGAAGAACACCGCCAGGAACAGGATGAAGAGGAGCGCAGATGAGAATTTTTGCTTTGTTTTTCATTATACAAAGTGGTTGTTTTCTTTAACTCCCTCATTCATGATGAGGGCCGGGTTAACAGTGTCCGTGTCAGTTATGAAGCAGGATAGCTTGACTGTATGCTGGAGCTCTCCACCTCCATGACTGGATCTTTAGTAATAGAGTAACATCAATAAAAGTCTTTTTAAGATTGGTGGCTATAATCCCATGGATAGAAGCTCTAGTGAAACATGTATACAGACATCTAAAAGGTAATGGGTATAGTTTGTGTGGGATCACTGCTGACAGGTTCCTTTTACTCCCTATTCTCTAGATTTTGGATACATGTTTAGTTATATAGAACACCTTTAAGAATCCACTGTATAATATATTGTATTAATACTATGCTTTGATCTATACTGAGGTACAAAAGCCTGGAGGGCCAATTTTCACCACAAGGTTTCCTGAGACCATGTCCTTACCCTACATATGTTGTCCAGATATCTGTACCCTTTCCCCCTCTAACAACGACAGTAATTATGGAAGTATTTGTGTCCTGGACCCCAATGAGACGTTCTGCTTCTGTGGGTTTAAATGGAACTTCTCAGTATGAATTTAGATCTAGAGCTGAAACATTCCAGGACCCCAGGGGTCTAATATAAAAATCATGAAGCAGGCTGTCCCCTGGGGACAGCAGCTAGCGAAAGCTCGGTTTGGGCACTTCCCATAGAAAACGATTAACCGACAGAGACAGGTGACCTGCTGAGGTGCAATTCTCAGAATTAGGAAGGAATAACAAGATGTTTTCCTTCTCCAAATTTGCACTTGCCACTTCCACAGGATGCTGAGAAATAGGAATGTCAGTCCCATAGTGAGTCTCATTATCCTCCTCGCGTCTCAGGAGGAATCCCTTAGGATAATTGAAAGAAACTCATTCTCCTTATATTGATCACCTAGATTACCTGGCTGTATCTCATGGGGTTTGAGCAAAAATTAGCCCACAAAGATGTTATATACTTGTAACATACCTAATATAAACAAGCCTGGTATGGAGCCCGGCATGGTAATGTGTAGGGGGGTTTCTGCTGTAGACCATTGTAGAGAGGTTGTCCCATCTAATGACTTGTAATGGGTGGAGAGAACCTAAGTTGGCCTTATATGCTCATAAACACACTCCATATTATTCATCAAATCAGGCAAGGTAGGTGCAAAATGAACCTGGCATGTTGACTTATTTGGTCAGGGTTGGATTTGTCATTTTGGGTGCAACAAACAGAACTATATTTGTTTTGGACCCCATACTTCTAGACTTCTACCATTGGTATCACATGGTGTAGCCCTACCTTCGTCTTCTCCTCCTCCTGTCAAATCTCTTCCCATAACTGTGCTAGTGCTTGAGGTTTTAGTGTGAGATGGAGGGTAACAGATAGAGACCTAGTGGAGAACAGCAGTTTCAAGCTGTGCTGGTTGACAACAAGACGTAGATAGAGAGCATGAAGGTCTTCTTTCTGCTCCCTACTGAGATAACTGGTCTGGATAAACCTGCATCCCACCACAGGGGCCCCCCACAGTTGGGTGTGATGCATTATGGGTAAATGACCACTTTCATGTGTTTGAGCATCATGGAGATGCATGTCTCTTTGTAATATCTGCTTACATAGGTTTACATAGGTCGTAAATAAGATTTGGTCCCACCAAATCACACTATCACTATCACAAGAACGAGGATGCCTAAGAGACAAGAAAAAATGCCCGAATTCAGTGCACCATCCACCCTCAATTAACATAAAATGGGTGTGGCTCATTGGAAAGGGATGAGTCTCTTTGTAATATCTGCTTACATAGGTTTACATAGGTCGTAAATAGGATTTGGTCCCACCAGTGGGTCCTTCACTATCACAAGAACGAGGATGCCTAAGAGACAAGAAAAAATGCCCGAATTCAGTGCACCATCCACCCCCAATTAACATAAAATGGGTGTGGCTCATTGGAAAGGGATGAGTCTCTTTGTAATATCTGCTTACATAGGTTTACATAGGTCATAAATAAGATTTGGTCCCACCACTGGGTCCTTCACTGTCATAAGAAAGAGGATGCCCAAGAGACAAGAAAAATTGCCCTAATTCAGTAGACTATCTGCCCACAATTAGCATAAAATGGGTGTGGCTTATTGGAAAGGGAAGAGGTTTGAATTTTGATAATTATGAAAACTTACTTTGGTGACATTTTGGCACAAATGAGTAAACCCCAAACCAATAGGATCCCATCTGATCTGGTCTAATATGGAAAGTGATCATCTGATTGGGATATCAGTATTGCTCTACTGTATAATTATAGATATTTACATTGTTTATTATTTACTATTAGACAATCCTTCCTGAAAAATATGGAGACCAAGTGTGAACACGGGGCTATGCCCTGGAATAACCCCGCGGGGTCCCTAACCTTGTCGTGGCGCCAGATTTCTGATTAATGAATTACTTTGACAAGTTGTACAAATTTGATTTTCTGCAGCGATTCCGAGGCTGCGCGGTGAAAGAAGCCATTCATTATGTGTAAGGTCTCCATTCTCCGATAATTATAGCGAATAATATGGCAAAGGAAACAAGCGCTGTACATTGTGTTTCCAGACTAATTACTGTAAGAGATGTAAGGTCCCAGTTTGATGTAATTTGCATTTTACATGTTTGATAGTTAAATAAATCCCAGAGCCAGTTATTTTCTCATTAAAATTTCTGCCTCGTCTTCGGGATGGGAAAAAGCAAAAACATGAATAAAATCCCATGGTCAACATTTTCATGTACTGGGATGTGGAGTCCTATGTGCAGGTCTATGTACCATACCGGTCAATGACTCCCAACCTTCCTGGTGGCCCAGCCTTGACGTAGAGGGGACAAGTTTTGCAAGACTGGAACATGACAATCAGTATGGGGCAGTGATGGCAAACATTTTTGAGACAAGTTAAAACTGAAGCCCACTTACTTATTGTAAAGTGCCAACACAGCAATTTAACCCCTTAACTGGCCCTTTGTTGTTTTTTTTATTTCCAATTTTCTCTCCCCACCTTCAAGAATCTATAACTTTTTTGTTTTTACACGTAAAGAGCTGTGTAATGGCTTGTTTTCTGTGTAACAAATTGCTCTTCATAGTGATGGTAACTAATATTCCATGCCGTGTACTGGGAAGCGGGAATAAAATCCAAATGCAGGGAAAATGGTGAAAAACTGCATTTTCACCGTATTCTTGTGGGCTTGGATTTTATGGATTTCACTTTGCGCCCCAATTGACATGTCTGCTTTATTCATTGGGTCGGTGCAATCACGGGGATAACAAATTTGTATAGGTTTTATAATGTTTTCATACATTTACAAAAATAAAAACATGTAAAAAAAAATGTTTTTTTGATTTTGCCATCTTCTGGTGCTAATAACTTTTTCATAATTCGGTGTACGGAGCTGTGGGTTGTGTCATTTTTTGCAACTTTTGATGAAGTATTCAATGCTACCATATTTAGGACTGTACGACTTTCTGATGACTTTTTATTGAATTTTTTATATTTTTCAAAATGGCAAAAAGGTGCCATTTCGTCTTTGGGTGCATTTTTCCGTTCCTGGGTTAAACACAATGAAAAAACATTATTATATTTTGATCGATCAGACTTTTTCGGACACAGCAATACCTAATGTGTTTATGATTTTTACAGTTTATTTATATTTATATGACTTCTAGCCAAAGGGGGGTGATTAGAATTCTTAGGGTATTTTATTATAATTTTTTTTTTAACTTTTTTTTTATTTTTCCCTAGGTTGTCTGATTGATCCTACCTTATAATGCATACTACGGAATGAGAGTATATGGGGATTTTCCTCCTCATTCAATGAATGGGTTAAAACAAGACAGCTTTGGGTCTTTGGAAGACCCGAGGCTGTCATGCCAACCGTTCGCCTCTCCCCGATGATGTCACGGGGAGCAACAATCTTCACCAAGATGAAGGTGCTAGCACAGATCATGGGGGTCACCGGTAAGTCTTTGTTGCAATATGCAGCAAAGACTTACCGGCTATGGAGAGGGCTCAGCCCGTGAGACCTCTCCATGTACCCACACCCGACATGCGTGCTTGTCGGTAGGGGTTAAGTAATTACTTATTGCTCCCCACGTTGTCATAACTTTCAAACGTATTGGCATCCTAAGGCCACCAATACAGTTGAAAGAGCGAAGAGAAATTGAGATTATTATTGCAGCATCTCTCCAGTGCCATAAAACTAGGAAGAATGGTGGGGTCTGGATTAGGAGCTCCAATGAGAATACAACCCCATCCCCAACTTTTCACTCCTTCACTTGGGCCTTGCAACCTGTGCTGTTTTCTTCAAAATGTCGCTGAGTGCGGCACATCATGAGCTACCATGGATTACAGGAGGAGTCCTGTCTGGCAAACTATCTTCAGCAGCAACGGCTTGTGCGCCCCCATACTGTAGAGAGCTCTGAGTGCCATAGGTTTGCCACAACTGGTAAAGGGTGTAGTAAAAGGGCCCCCTCGTGGAACCAGATAGAGACCCAGTCCTGATAATGGTGACATTGATATTGCCAGTCACTGTATAAGACCACAAATCCTGTAGTCTGGAATTCACTTCCTACATGTGATAGTAGAATCATTTTCTTGAGGAATGGAAGCTGCATCCCTTCAGGATCTTTGGAGGCCCTTCAAAGGTCCTGAAATGGCTCTTGTGTAGATTTAGGAGTATTTCATGGGACCGATCCTCAATATAAAATTTGGTGGGTCTTCTGGGTGACCATGGGGGCCCTAGAAGGTTTGGGCCCTAGGCTACCTCTCAAATCGCAACATAATTCACTACTAGATATGACAAGTTTGGCACAGATCTACACAGACCTACAATGACCACAGTTGGGCATCGCTGCCCCCAGAGAAATTTGCTTTCTTTTCCAAGTGTCTCTAATTATGGAATCAGTTGAATACACAACTTATTTGATTCGAAGAAAAATCTAGTCTCTTCACATGTTATAGGACCTCCAGAGAGAAGATCTCTGCACAGGTTTACCTCAATATAGTCATCCTAAAATTGTGTCTTGTCCTCCTCCTCCTTAAACTTGTCAAAAAAACCAACAAAATTCTTAGGATGTTGTATAACCAGGAAACACACAAGCAAAATAGATGTCTCATAAAGATGACATGTTCAGGAAATCAGAGTATAGGAGGTGTCTCGATACTTCATTGAATTAGTCTTTGCGTGAAAAAGATAAATTATTCCAAGTATATGAGATCCGAGCACCTCAGGCCACATCAGACCTCATGAACCACGCTGACTCTCTTCTCCTGCCCTTTCCTGACACAATGATGAATCTTATTATGTGACTGCCTGGAGCAACTCGTCCTCTGGTGCCACAAACCCTAATACAAGAGACGTAGTAACAGGGAGGACGTGTAGATATGTTTTCAAGACTGAATATGTAATGATAGGGTCAAGTTGATAATTATGACCAACACCAAATGCTACAAGAGATGGTGGTGTTACGTCTAGTTTATGTCTGTTAATACTTTTGCCAACTGTGTATAAAGTGAGATCTGTGTATAAAGTGAGATCCAATCTACCCTACTCGGTTATAGCCACCATCCTAAAATGCTTAAGTGCTCGTTACTCGGGTCGAACTTTTCCCGATGCTCGAGTGCTCGTATCGAATAAAGAACCCCATTGAAGTCAATGGGAGACTCGAGCATTTTTCACTGAAAGAACACATTGAAAGAACACAGTGAAGAACACATTGCAGATGTTCCGAACATCTACTAACTTATCTGAAGACACGAGCGCCGAACGGTGTTCTTCACAATAGTACGTGAAGAACAATATGTGTGAAGAAACACGTACTGTGAAGAACACCGTTCGGCCGAGTGTCTTCCGGTAAGTTTGGAACATCTGCAATGTGTTTTTCACTGGGTCGGACTTTTGGTCCTGCTCCAGCCACTCCGCTCCAGCCTCCACTTCAGCCCCTGCTCCTCTCCTCCGTGCCCTCTCGGTTTCACTCCAGTGTATTCTTCACTGTTCTTCACTGTGTTTTCTTAATTAAATGCTCGATCGCAAGCAGGGGAAATACTCGTCCGAGCAACGAGCTGTTCCGAGTATGCTAATACTCGAACGAGCATCAAGCTCGGACAGGTATGCTCGCTCATCTCTAATAATAAGTCTTCATCTTCTACACTCTCTACATCCCTTGTATTTTCTCTCTTTGTACTGCTCACTTAGTCTTCGACTCATGCCTTCTCTCAAGTTCCCCTCCTCCTCAGCCAAAAACATTTTATGACCACCACTGTACCCTTGATGTAAATGGTTGTGTTGGTGAGTGACTCCTCAGCCAGCATTCGTTCCGACCAGCTTTGCCAGTCATTCTTACAGGTGTAGACTTCAAACCTACGAGCGTGAAGTACACATCCTAATGGATTCATGTACATTGTGATTGGCAGCTGGTAATTACAACTTGTCTTAGTGCATACACATTGTAACACTATAGATTCTTTGGATTTGTTTGTGACCTCTAGGTTGACCTTGCTCTCTCCGAAGCCAATAATGTACATTCTGCAAACTGTCCCTACAACAAAAGAGACAGGACAGCTCAATCATATTCACTCCCTAGACATGAACATACAAGTGCAGCTAAAATACTGTGATGCCCAAGACCAGAGGAAAAATTAAAAAAAAAGATTGCTAAAGGACATCTACCACCAGGATGAAGGATTGTAAACCAAGCACACTTACATACACACTAGTGCTCCCTCTGGCAGGAACTGTTCTTCTTTTAGCTTCTTATGCCCTGGTTTTCACAAAAAAAGGCTTTTTAAATTATGTAAATGAGCATGAGAGGCTTCGAGTTCCATAGATGTTGCCAGGAGCCCCTCATGCTAATTTGTAAAGTATTTTTTTTCCTTAAAAGCAAGGGCATAAGAAGCTAAAAGAAGATCCTTTCAGAGGGTGCACACACCACTAAGTCAGTGTGCTTGGTTTACAATCCTTCATCCTGGTGGTAGATGTCCTTTAAGTTTCTCTAGGGAGAAATTGAAGTGACAATATCAAACAATTTCTCTTATTGGCAGTAGCTCCTTACACAGCAACTGCTGCTAATAATTATGTATTACTTTACCTATATAATAATTAGGAGCACAGTGTGGGCTTTTTTCAGGAGAATGGAATAGGATTTATTTTTTGTTAATCCTGGGGCCCAATGTGGTTACAACATTTATTATGAAATGTAAAAATATTTGCAGGGGTACCCTGTGATGTGTTGTGTGGTTGGACAAGCCTACCAAGGTAACAGATGTTTTCACATTCAGTCCAGGCTTCGCACCAATAGGTTCATATTTTAATGGGGCACCATGTCCAGCAGAAGACAACTTCAGGCCCTTACAATTGTTTCTTCTGGTGGGTCAATGTCACTTGACACATGACAAAAGAAGGCATGACATGACAAAGACATCATATTATAGGGCAATTTATCTATCTATCTATCTATCTATCTATCTATCTATCTCATATATATCTATCTATCTATCTCATATCTATCTATCTCATATCTATCTATCTATCTATCTCATATCTATCTATCTATCTATCTATCTATCTCATATCTATCTATCTATCTATCTATCTATCTATCTATCTATCTATCTCATATCTATCTATCTATCTATCTATCTCATATCTATCTATCTATCTATCTCATATCTATCTATCTATCTATCTATCTCCTATCTATCTCATATCTATCTATCTATCTAGAAGAAGTAAAATCCAAGTCAGCACAATCTTATGGACTCCTAATAAGGAGGGGTGCAGCGCCCCCAAAGGGTCTGGCTTGATCCTCTTGTAGATAAATAAAGTAAAAAGCGGGCAGCACTCCATGGTTCAAATTTCAAAATAAAAGGTGAACTTTATTGAACAAGTGGTGACGTTTCGGTGTGTGACACCTTCATCAAGCCTGAAGGTGTCACACACCGAAACGTCGCCACTTGTTCAATAAAGTTCACCTTTTATTTTGAAATTTGAACCATGGAGTGCTGCCCGCTTTTTACTTTATTTATCTATCTATCTATCTATCTATCTCATATCTATCTATCTATCTCATATCTATCTATCTATCTATCTATCTCATATCTATCTATCTATCTATCTATCTATCTATCTATCTATCTATCTATCTATCTATCTATCTATCTCCTATCTATCTATCTCATATCTATCTATCTCCTATCTATCTATCTATCTATCTATCTCATATCTATCTATCTATCTATCTATCTATCTATCTATCTCATATCTATCTATCTATCTATCTATCTCATATCTATCTATAAGCTCAATAAGTCATGAAAAGTCAGAACAGAGACTAAATCCATGCACCCTGCTAGAAGAAAATTACGGTCGAAGGTCGTGAGCACATTGAGAGGTAGAACATCTAGAACTTCCCATCCTCATAGAAGGTGAATGTGATTACTTGTCATCCTAAGGATATGCAGCTGTGTTGTAGAGCTGTCTGGAGTCCTGTGCTCATAGGAAGAAGCTTCATCCTAGCATAGAGCTGTGCAAGGGTAAATAGTGGCTGCTGGGAATTACCGGCTGGTGCTGTTTAGGGTGTAAATACAAGCAGCTGTAGGGAGGTTTTACGCTGCGGCTGAGACCCTGGTACTAATTGTGACACATAGCGGAAATAGCTAAAGACTAACAATGTAACATTCCTAAGTATCACTATAATGATGGAACCTGGTGGATCAGCAAGCATCGGAACATTGGAACACTGGCCAAAGTGCTGTGACCCCCCGTGGTCATGGAATCTTAAATGGTCAGTCTTCTCTTGGGTATGATTACCGTAATAAGGTACAATATATTTTTTGTCACATGGGCCCTGCAAGCTCTTTTCAATGCAATTCTAAGTATCCCTATACGAGGCAGGTAAGATGAAGAATCTTTTGAACATAGAGAACAAATTTCTCATAGTTTCATCTCCTGTCCTATTAGATCCTTAAAAATATCAAAGTGTGTCCCCTGGAAAGAACCCATGAAATTTTGCATAAAACATGGCCCTAAATATGTAAGAGGCAGCTGCCAGCTAAGCCGATTGGCTTGGCTAGACTTGCGTGCAAAATTACTGGAGAAGCTAGACCTCTCTAGCAGTGGCTTATTTCCTAAGAACAAAAAGATTGGGCGAATGAATTCCAACTTAGCAGTTTCTTATCTCCACTTACATCCTCCACTTTACAAGGTTGGAGGCCAATGCACATTAGATTGTCTGCCAAATGTACCGAGATCAGCAGGTTTGGCCAATTATGTATGGAGCCTTGAGTCTTCAATTTCCCTTTAACACCCCATGACAAACGAAGCATTACACAGTTCCAATTAACAATCAATTGGCTGTCTGTATAGAGTGGCATAGGAGAGGTCCTCCAAGGTGACAGACACTCTAGGCTTCTCTCTACTCTGGTGAAGAATCTAGTCTTCTGATGAAGACTGTACAGACAACTCTAAATATATAGACTCTACAGATTAGACTAGAAATGCTTCATGGGTCTTCTAAGGGAGAGAACCTCATGAAGGGCATTCAGATCCTACTTTGAACGTGGAAGTGACGGCTTCGAAACATGAGTTTGTGTACCTGTAAAAGACCCCAGAGCATAGAAAACAAGTAGGCCTAGTAGTACCAGAAAGTGGATATTTGATAAGTTGGGTGGAGAAAAAGTTTGTAGACTGGTAATAGTTGGTATGGTCAATTTCAAAACCAATTCAAACTTGAAGAAAACTGTTCCCAATGGGTAATAGTTGTGATCTTTTGGGGCAAAAAACCCAACATCTTTAAATGCTGCCCACTTGGGACAACCTGCATAACTTCATACACCAGGCCAAGACGAAAGTAAATATCCAGACACACTGAGCAGACTCATGGTTTCGTAGAAGACAGCAACCCAAAGAGTTTTTAAAGGGAACCTGTCACCAGGAGACCCATTTTTAGCACTCCCCCAGTCCCCACAGAGCATAGTGCATACACTGCCAAAGTGTTTTTGTACTAAAAATTGGTTTTACAGAAAAAAAGATATGTTATATTGTACCTTTCATTAGCATGTGCTGTGTGACTAGGCAGTTGCCTATTGGGAGGGGCTGGAAAGGAGCAGTTCCCCCCACCCTTGGGAAACAGCTACTCCATGTAACCTTTTCAAATATTTGAAAACATCCATCACTGGGCTTAGTGACGCCCCCTGCTCCTCTACAGGCAATCCTGAGTGTGGGGAGTTATTCATATATTTGAAAAGGTCACATGTTTCCCAAGGGTGGGGGGGGAACTACTCCTTTCCAGCTCCTCCCATTTGGCAGCTGCCTAGTCACACAGCAGATGCTAATGAAAGGTACAATATAACATATCTTTTTTTCTGTAAAACCTATTTTTTATACAAAAACACTTGTGTATGTACTATGCTCCATAGGGACTGGGGGAGTGCGAAAAAGGGGTCTCCTGGTGACAGGTTCCCTTTAAAGGAAATGTTCATTAATCTACTGTGCCTGAGAATGTCTATATCCTGACCATTGAATAGGAGTAATTACACCTTCTCAGTGAAGATTACATTGAATCTATGAATGTCTCGGAAAGCCCACCATCTCAAATTATTATTAATATCATCAAAATCCATAAAGTTGGCAAGTATCGTGATCCTTCTCAGACATCACAGGAGCTCTGTCTGGGACGTGTGTGGTTGCAAAAAGAAAACTGTTAAAGCCCTTAATCACCATGCGCTGCACTTGATATCGAGCCACACGGGGACAGCGACTCCACAATACCTTTGTTGTTCTCGGAAGATCTTCATCTCCATAGTCTTTGGCTATTGTTGCTCCCTGCTCGGCTCGGAAAGTACATCAGGCGTCCACAGACGATCATACCCTCCAGGCAACAGGTGTCAGGTTCCTCCAGCACCCAAACAACATTTATCTCAATGTAGCAGCATCTCTGTGAGAACATGAAGAGACAGGAGAGAAATTCCAATTATAGGGGGGCAATTCATTAATATTGATCAGGTTGATGATCTACTTGTCTTTGTTATATCCAAAGGGTCTGAAATATTACATGTATACATACCATGGAGGCAGACAGTCCAGCTGCTTCAGGGCTCTTAGAGAGAGGGGCTGAGACTTTATTGATTGAATTGCATTTATTTCGGGGGGTATCACCGTCATAATTGGGGGCCAAACTATGTAATAGAGCATCTCCTCTTCTATGTTCACCATTGATGACAAAGATGCCTCCACATATGGAAATATTTGGAGAATATCAAATGGAGTAGCTTTGACCCTTGTTTTACTTCAAAATGGTAAAAAATGAAAAAATACTGTCCGCTCACCCAATCACGATCCTCCTCCTCGTATGAACTATCCCGTGCGTGGGGTGCACGCCTTCCAGATCCTCAAGCACGCGATCCAAGATGGAAGCAAAGATGGATCATGACTAAGACGCAGCAGCGTCGAAACGCGTAGGTCCGTTTTGTATCCATCCACTATTTTTTATCGCATGATGCAATAAAAGAAGATTTTAACAGTACTACCCGTGTGGAGGTTTGAGTGCTGCCGGAATATACTTTGTTTTACTCCAAGGAACAGTATTTAGGGTGACAGTATGTTATATATGGTAATACTTTCTAAAAATAAGGAGGCCAAGACTGTGATGGTTACATGTTATGTGGTTGAACAAGCCTACCAAGGTAAGAGAGGGTCCTCCTTCCAGTCCACCAATGGGTTCATATTTTAATGGGGCACCAGGTCCAGCAGGAGACAACTCCAGGCCCTTACAATTCTTCTGGTGGGTCAATGTCAAAAGAGGTGGATACTTTTCTATCCATCCATCATCATAATTGGGGAGCCAAATTATATTACAGATCATCTTCTCGTTTATGTTCACCATTAATGACAAATATGCCTCCACATATGGAAATATTTACTAAGAGAATAGGTTTGACGCTTGTTTTATTCCATGGAACAGTAATTAGGGGTGATGGCATATCATATACTTGATACTTTCTAATAATTTGGATGCCAAGACTACCAGCTATCCTAAACTAGATTGTGGTGAGGGCAGCTTAGCCACAAGGCAGTGAAGGGAGCACAATGCTAAAAAGTGGCGAACACAGATTTTTATTGTGACTTAAAAAATCTAGAAAAATCTAGAAAAACGCATAGCTCCAGATGGCAAAATAATTGCTCCTTGCTGTTACATTGCTTTAAACTGTATTGGCAACTAGAGAGTCGCCAATATAGATAAAGAAACGGGAGATACATAGGACTGCATTCCACTTCTCCCCATTTCCCCCCAACAGGCTGGAAGAGTTAGCTGAATACCACCACTGTGTGGAGACCCAATAGTTTCTGTGGACCCAAATATTTGCATTATTGGTACATTCTTCCTTTTGTATTTTTAAAGGACCTGAAGAAGGACCTAAACAAAGAAGGTCACATGACCATCTGTGTGTAATTTGTAAAGCTAGAAAGGTAAACAGAAGGGAGGCTGAGGAGCAGGGGTGCATCAGCCATGAGGCGAGTTGAGCCTCTAGCCACAGGCAGCGACCCTTGCAAGAAAATGGGGGACAGCGTCCGGGGCACAGTCACCTGCTACAAAACAACTAGAACAGTTTAACCTCAGACAATTCTGATAAATCTCCCCCTATGAGGCCTTTGCTGTGTTATAAATCTGTCTATGTATATTCACTTTTCTTATAAGGTGATTTTACCCATGTTTTTATTTTTATGACTTTCTCCATGATTAAAACTTAGTTATACGGGTTGTTATGGGAAAAGTGTGTGTAGTGTAGACAGGCCACACTGCTATACAGGGGGGTGAACACAGGTGTTATATAATGATGAGCACCCACCACCCACACACCTATCTCTTAGAAGGAGCTGCTTATTATTATGTCATACGCCATGAAATTAAGACTTGCAGAGGGACAGTGTCATTCCAGCTGCGTCTACGAGATCCTTATTGAGGTATGACAGCATAGGATGGATATTTCAATATGAGATATGACAATGGAAGAATGAAGTGTATGCGCCAAAAATCTTTGAAATACCCCATCTGGGCGCAGTTTATGTGGTAAACTAGATCAACCAATAGCAGATGTACAATACCACTGGACAGTCTGACGTTGCTACACTTTTTGTACATCACCCAAAGTGTGAAAATCCAAAACACACCCCTAGGAGAGATGCTAGATCCTCGTGAGCTAAAGGTCGTCAGCCGTTACAATGAGCAGAACATGTCTCAACCAATCCCTGCTCTCTCCCTCCTCCCTCTGCCTGTGTAATCTAGCAGCAGCAGGAAAGGAGACCTGCTCTGAACAGTGTAACAGCCTGTGAAGGTGTGAGGGGTTCTGGAAACACCCTCCATCTTTAGCATAATTATAAGAGTTGATTTTAGAAGGAAGGCGCCAATGGATAACTAACATAAGAATCTAACCACAGTCACATTTCCTGGATCTATGAGTCAGTGTCCCGTCTTTATCATGTTGGATTCTGATGTGTGAATTTCTTAATTTCTCAGTGCCCCAAATGTCCTTAATTAAAATCTAAAAATAACTTACCTTCTTTTTCCTCTGTTCATCCAGTGCTGCACTCCAATGTGACTACATTCCCAAGATTACGGGTGTTTGGAATGTGCATATCAAGAGAGCTCCCTCTAGTGGTGGCAGCAGATAGACAGAAGTCTATCACTCTATGTCCATGAAAAGGACTATATAAAAAACTAATAAGCAGAACATTCAGGACTTACTTTATTATCTAGGTCTCTGGTATCGTTTACCTGTATGCTACCACCACAGTTCCATGATGTTCTCTAATACCAGCACTATACAAAGTATGAGTTTCTGATTTCAATGTTAATGACCAAGTCATAAATTTCAACGTTCATGTGTTATATGAGGAAACTGTCAGGAAAACATGTTTTACTTGTTTGGGAAAGATTTACATATTTAGCCTCTGATCTCTCGCAGTCATGGTCTGTCATGTCACTACTGAGGAATCTTCTCATTAAAGCCTGAATGTCCCACACCAAATAAATTCACCGAAATGAGTAACGAGAACGGCTCATCTTATTAACATACATATTCCAGGCTCCACTCAGTTATAAAAGCAAATGTCACATTGCCTTTAAGATTGCAATACATGCTTTGATGATACCTATAGACATTGTGCAGACAACATGAAGTATTGATGCATAATGAAATATCAGAATATTGCATATAAAGTGGCTTCAAGAAAGCTCAAAGTTGTTTTCAATAAACATAAAGGGGTATTCTCATCTGGGCATTGGCATTTTATTTAATTCATGTTGTATATATATATATATACATGTCTTCAATTGGATGTTATTTAAATATATGAACGTATATGAATATGAACATTATTGCTCATAAATGTTGTGCCTTAGAAATTAGATAGTTGTCCTTGGATACAACCACCACTGCTGGAGTGATTGCATTAAAAAATTGTTTTTGTATTTGAAATGTTTGGGAGTTACTTTGTGTCCCACATCCGACCTCTGGTAATGAATTCTGAGTCCAGGATCAGGCTCAATAGCGCATGTCTGACAACTGCTGTCAGAGTAAGGTGATGGTTGTATCCAAGGACAGTTATCTCGAATGGCCAAAATGGCCACTTTTATGGAAAATTGTCTGCACACAAGTAATTTTGTTTTAATAACATCCAATTGAAAAAAAATTATAAAAATGGTAGATGTAATCAATTAAAACTGAATGCCCATATGGGAATACCCCTTTACGTTTGATAGCATAGATCAATGAGGCTCTGACTCAGGAACTCATTCAATCAGCTTGGAGTCCAAGAACCTCAGATCTGATATTGATAGCTTATCCTAAGGTAAGCCCCAGAAAACCCCTTTAACAGTAATAAGTTACAATACTTGCTTTTTAAGGTGCCCCAGGCAGGGCTATACATGGAAGTCAGGGGTCCAATTGTGAGAATAAAATGTGAGCTTCTATTATATCTTTCCACAATTCTATTCTTACATCCTGATATAGTGTTGGTTCAGGCTTGATATAGGAGGCCCCAGGCACTGTGACTGTAGTAATGTTCTTATTTTTGTTATTCATGGCCTCCTTCCTTCTAAAATCAACTTTTAAAATTATGCTTATGAGCCAGAAAGGCTATGGCGGTGTTATCAGAGTCCCTCCGTGCAGCAGCTTCACAGGCTGTTAGAATGTGCATGAGCATTTCCCCTTCCCACTGTGTGACAATACAGCAGGCAGAGGCTGGGTGACATGCTGAGGGAGCGGGGAACGGTGGACAGCACAGTTTAACAGCAAAGGGATGGAGGAGTTCTGAGGGAGCAATTTCCTCTTTCCCCCTGTTCCCTCAGCACTTCCCCATCCCTCTGCCTGATGTAATCTCACACAGTGGTAGAGCAAAATGTAATAGTCTGGGAAGCTACAGCACAAAGGGGCTCTGGTACCATCCCCAGAGTCATTAGCATACTTTTGAAAGTTGATTTCAGAAGAAAAGAGGCAATAGATAACAAATATAAGAAGATTACCACAGTCACGGTGCCTGGATCTATGAGTAAGTGTCCCTGGTTTATCATGATGGATTTTGATGGAAGATTTCCTTTAGAGAGGACCTGTCACCACCAAAAGACCCCCAGAAAACATGCCCCCATAATCCGCTCCCCATCCCCTTTCCATATATGCTAAATTTATTTTAATTTATATTGAGCAAGTTGTTCCTAAAAGATCTGACCTCTTACCAAATAAGAGGTCGGATCCTCATATCCACTGCGCTGGCAGTCAGGTTTATTCATGAGGAGCCGGCACTCCTCTGGCCGGAAATACCCTACCATGCCCCTCTGAGAAGCCGGCAGCGTTGCATATATTGCGTAATCGCAGCCGGCTCTCTGCTTCATATATCAATGCCGTACAATGGCTTCTTCTGGACAACAGCATTTGGTTGGACAACATGGACAACACGGATAGCAGACGTAGCAGCTCCGAGCACCTCTGAGAAGCCGGCAGCATTGCATGCATATATTGCGTAATCGCAGCCGGCTCTCTGCTTCATATATCAATGCCGTACAATGGCTTCTTCTGGACAATAGCATTTGGTTGGACAACACGGACAGTGGGCATGGCAGCAGCAACACTGGGGACAGCACTGGCACTAGCATATAGCAATGAAGAGCAATAGTAGTAACCCTCCCAGAACAATGCATAGCACCGCGAGCCAATCGCTGCCAGCTCTCCGTGATGTTTTCATTC
Organism: Engystomops pustulosus; assembly: GCF_040894005.1. Classification (NCBI taxonomy): domain Eukaryota; kingdom Metazoa; phylum Chordata; class Amphibia; order Anura; family Leptodactylidae; genus Engystomops; species Engystomops pustulosus. The sequence goes on along the minus strand of NC_092411.1, from coordinate 275,950,376 downwards.
AGCGGGCGCTGTCAATAAGCACAATGCGGCCTCATTGTGGAGAACCGGCAGCAACTGGCTCACGGTGCTGTTGTCCAGAAGAAGCCATTGCACGGCATTGATATATGAAGCAGAGAGCATATTTATTTTTTGCTATACAGACTGGCCCACCCTGACCATTTACTGCCATGAGACATGTCCATATCTAATTGATGCAAAAAAGGAAATGGACCTCGTTCTTCAAAGTGGAAAATGCTTAGGTACCACCATCCAGTGATCCTTGCCTCCAAATGTTCTCTGTTCCAGATAATCTCCTTTAATAGACATGATAATATTTATTAACAATGATTTTAGCTGCTCTTATTAGGTCTCGAATGAAGTGTCGGAGTCAAGTGGATGAGTAGTGTTGACGTAGGAAGGACATATGGTTGATTATACTTGGTCAATCCTGAAATGGCTCATTTGGAGACATTGGGGAACAAGTACCAGTAATCTTTGATTTTTTTTGTGGATTTCTTTAAATTTAATAGCATCTGTCAACAATTATGTAATGTTTTTGGGTGGTTGCTCCTGGTAGCTCGCTTCCATTGTGTCCATCGACAAGTGCCAAATCATTGGACTAAGCCAAACTATGTCACTATGCCTAACACACAGTCCATGACAATTTCCAGAGATGCTTTAGGTTCTGGTCACGCCTTCCTTTAGTTGGCCATGCTATTGAAAAAATTTGGCAAGACATGACACAGTAGCAGCTCGAAAACTATTTTTGCCAACTTTTCACATCTGATTTTATAATTCTAGGAAAATTCATGAAAACATTTCCGTGGCTGAAGTCTTCAGTATCCTCATTTCTACGATTATCCTTGCCAGTTCTTGTCATCATCGGAAGTTTTTCTTGTCCGGAAGTTGACCAAGAGTAATCGTGTTTGCTTCACAAAACTTCTTCAGATTAGTCACAATAATGTGGCCTTAACTGAAGAGTCGATGGGCAGGGACTTCTTAAATCAACCGATCTTTTTGGAACTGGAAGACATCCCTCCATCATGATGAGGACAATGGTGGAATTACATGATAATCTCCCGTACTTTTCTTGCTTGACTCACCACCATTACTTGTGTCCCTGTGAAGTTTGAGCCGTAGTGATGGATTTTATCCCACCAGAAGCAGGACTCACTCACACAAGAACACTTTACCTCCCGCCTTACAGAGGGATTTGCTCTTAATTCTCTTGGAAAACACTACTGAAAGGCAGATTGACGCAGCACCCAATAATTATACATGGGATTTTACCGACTGTATTTCCAGGAATTACATCTCAGTGGCAGAGTGTTTTCTCTTTGTAGGCAACACAAAAAGTCTATTGCATTGTAGAGGGGAATAAACACATATAATAGAGTGTGGGAGCATAATAGCATATGTTTAATTATGGATTTTTTTGCCTTGCCCACCTTAAAATACATAGATGTAGCTGTTTAACCACTTGCTAGCTGTATAAGATGTGAACATGGAGTCAAATAGTCTTCCTACCTGCTTCTAGTATTATACTAGCACCGTGATGAAGGCCAGGTTGTAGTGCTGAGTGCACCCATAAGATGTGAAGGTCACAGCGACAATGCAGAGGTAAGTACTTTACTTACCTCAGCTGGTAACTCACAACACGATCGCAGGGTACTATGTGTAATACATGACAGCTGGGGTCCTAATAAAGACCCCTGGGTCTGCCCTCATCATGTGCCTATTATACCCTGCAAGAGCCAGGGTGTGATAGGCTGTCTGTATATCACAAAACGAGTGCAGTGTATTATACAAGCAATCAGATGATCACAACTGTCACGGGTGCACCCATGCCTCCACAGCTCCCGCGGCTCGGCGCGCACGTCCCCGTCTCTTAGGGCGCGCACGCGCTGGCTCACTAAGATTTAAAGGGCCAGCGCTGGTCTGATTTAAATTCCAGCCCCTTCCTATTGCTCTTGCCGGATCTTAAAACTTCCCTGAAGAGAAAGCTCCTGTGATTCCTGCGATCCTGTGATTCCTGTGTTCCAGTCCGTCCCTGTGGTTCTACGTTCCTGTGTGCCAGCTCCTGCGATTCCTGCGATCCTGTGATTCCTGTGTTCCAGTCCGTCCCTGTGGTTCCAGTCCGTCCCTGTGGTTCTGTGTTCCTGTGTGCCAGTCCATCCATGTGGTTCTGCGTTCCTGTGTGCCAGCTCCTGCGATTCCTGCGATCCTGTGATCCCTGTGTTCCAGTCCGTCCCTGTGGTTCCAGTCCGTCCCTGTGGTTCTGTGTTCCTGTGTGCCAGCTCCTGCGATTCCTGACGTGAGTCCTGTGTGCCGTCCTGTGCTATTCTCCTGCTGTCTTTCCGGGTACAGACTGTCTCCTGTGTTACTACCTTGGCAGCCACCGGGGGCTAGTCGCACCTGTGGAGCGGCCTGATGGTTACCCACCACAGCAAGTCCATCCCGCTTTGCGGCAGACTCTGGTGAACACCGAAACCAAAGACACTAGAAAGAGCGGTCACTACTGTACAAATTTGTAAATTAACACATCCACGCATCCCTATATATCACAATGAACAAGACAAGGAAGGAAAGATGGGATGAGAACACAGGACTGAATAAAGTAATGACATTTATTATTTCATATATACAAACAAATGACCACAAGACAACAAGAAAGAAATATAAAAACACTTAAAAATACACCCGTAAGGGTATATGTAGCTGCCAAAGGGCAAGTGAGCCCTACAATCCCTCTCAACAATCTGACTGTAAACCAAATGGCAATAATAGGCGTTTAAACAAATGGAAAAACCAGGTGTTGACTTCCTCAAGGGTAAGTGATGACATCATGATGCTGTCCTGTTTAAATAGCAAAAGGTGAGGTCTGGTGAACACCGGGTTCCACTTAGACTCCGGTCCCAGGTCGGCTGGTACCACCTCCCGCGGTGGTCCACAGGGTCCACAGACTCCCACTCGTGACAACATCTTAAGGTACTAATTTGGGACTTAAGTAAATAAAGGTAAACAAATTAAAGCAAGAAATAAATAAATAATATAAAAAAAAAAATTTTTTTTGTCTCAGTGTGCGAAAGGGAAGGTGTGGGAGTAATGTAATGGATGTATAGATGCACAAATAAAGATAATTACATTTTTTTTTTTTAAATCTAAAAATATATATATTGGATATTGCCACGTCGCTTACAACTTGGCCTATCTCTTTAGCATAATATTTGCCTCCCGTGGTAAAAGTCATAAAAAAAATGAAAAAAAATCATAGATTTTTTGATTAACCTCGACATAGAAACAACAATTGAATCCTAAATGGTACCAATAAACAAGAATTTGTCCCACATAAAACAAGCCCTAAAAGACTGTTGAAATGTGGTAACATGAAAACTTTTCATTTGCAAAATAATAATATTAATCCCTTATTTATATAGCGCACACAGATTATGTAGCGCTGCACAGAGCTTTGCCAAATCAGTCCCTGTCCCCAATGGGTCTCACAATCTAATCAACCTACAAGTATGTTTTGGAGTGCGGGAGGAAACCGGAGGACCCGGAGGAAACCCACGCAAACACAGAGAGAACATACAAACTCTTTGCAGATGTTGACCTGGGTGAGACTTGAACCCAGGACCCCAGCGCTGCAAGGCTGTAATGCTAACCACTCAGCCACGTTTTTATTATGCACATGTAAAAAAAAAAAGATTATTTAAAAAACTATACAAATTTGGTGTCATTGTAGTCTTCCTGCAGTATAAAGTAATCATGATATTTATATGGCAAAGTTTCAGAATTGCAGTTTCCAGATTTTCGCCAAATTAAGGGTTTATAAAATAAATATTAAATTATATGTATCAAAATAGGGCTCAATCCATCCTGCAAAGAACAAGCCCTCATAAGGTTAGGATTATTAAAAATTATTTCCTTTGAGGTGTGGGTGAAATAAAGATAAACAGTGCTTGGAAAGCTTGGCTCAAAAAAACAGCTGGTCTCCTGCCACCACTAGAGGGAGCTCACCAGCTTGATGTCTATGATTCACTTGTGAGTTCAATGTACTGCAGTGAGAACCATGGCTCCCTCTAGTGGTGCCTGCTTGTGTTGATGGAGAAATGTGTGTAGCTATAAATGGTTGTGGTCACAATCTGCACTGTAAATATCATAGCTGTGCGGCAATATTTGGTGCAAATATAATGGGAGTTGTAGTAGAATCTAATGTAATCAACGAGATCTGATATTACTGAATACATCAAGTTTATAAGGGAGCTTATAATTTTCTGCTGTTCGCTATATACAACTTTACTGCTGTCTAAGGAAACTGCCAAAAGCTTTATAGCCAAGATCTTCCCATGTGCCGAGACGTTAGCTCGCGGTGTAGGCGTTATGTCCAGCGACTAATCCGTTAATTGCTGCCTGAACTATACAGGCAGTCCTCGGGTTACATACAAGATAGGGTCCGGAGGTTTGTTCTTAAGTTGAATTTGTATGTAAGTCGAAACTGTATATTTTATCATTGAAGTTCTAGACAAATTTTTTTCTTTTGTCCCAGTGACAATTGGACCATGGATTAACAAAAAAGCTTCATTACAGACACCTTACAGCTGATTATTGCAGTCTAGGACTATGGTAAAGCATCCAGAGAGCTTCACAAGAGGTCATAGTGGGCAGAGGGGTCCGTCTGTAACTATGGGTTGTCTGTAAGTCGGGTGTCCTTAAGTAGGGGACCGCCTGTATATAAATGTACATCTGTCCCCAGCTCCCTCACAGGCTGGAGGTGTATATTCAATTGAGTTTTTATCCTGGATGAGAGAGAGGGAATGAGGACTGGCTTGCATGAGATCTATGGGTGCGTTCACATGTGGCGTTTGCATTGCATTTACAAACACAATGCAAATGCCTGGGGGTGGAGCTGATCACATCTGTGATCAATAACACAATGCAAAACATCAGGTGCTTCTTGCCAGTTGCTTGAGTTTCACTTAAAAAAAGTCGATGTGATTGGGCCGTGTACACAATGCAAAACGGGTGCTTGTCGCCAATCGCTTTCACTAAAAACTCAGGTGTGATCGGGCCGAGCCCCGCCCACAGGCTATTGCATTGCATTTGTTCAAATGCAAATGCCACATCCTAAGCTTATATGCTCCCTTTCAGGGGGACAGAGTGGTGCTCTCCCCTATTCAGCAGCTCCATGGCACCACTACAGCAGCTACTCACTGAGAAGGCGAGGTCCTAGTGTCTGCTTCAAATTTATGCTTTGAAGTTTTAAGTATATGTTTTGTTTTTAGGTTTTGGATAACGGTGAAGAATATACCAAAAATGGCAACACATTCACAATGGAATAGGCTCCTCTATCCCAAGACTTCATAAAGGAGCCATATGGGCTTACTCTATGATACAAAAAATGGCTGATACATACATGACCCAACCTATCTTCTGGGTTCAAGCTCCATCTTTACGTCTCATCTCCCACAGTAAACCTGCCACAAATTTATGATTACTTTGAGAAATTAAGCATTGCCATTTGACCAGCAAAGACCATACTGGTACCCAGTGGCGTAACTAGGAGAGGCAGGACCCCCTAGCAGACTTCTGAATGGGGCCCTCCTTTGCCCTTAAAAAATATACATACAGGCGGTCCCCTACTTAAGGACACCCGACTTACAGACAACCCATAGTTACAGACGGACCCCTCTGCCCACTGTGACCTCTGGTGAAGCTCTCTGGATGCTTTATTATAGCCCCAGACTGCAATGATCAGCTGTAAGATGTCTGTAATGAAGCTTTATTGATAATTCTTGGTCCAATTACACCAAAAATTTTGAAACTCCAATTGTCACTGGGGCAAAAGAAAAAAAATTGTCTAGAACTTCCATTATAAAATATACAGTTTCGACTTACATACAAATTCAACTTAAGAACAAACCTCCAGACCCTATCTTGTATGTAACCCGGGGACTGCCTGTATTTATATACTCACAAATGTGAGTTACAGTTACAGCATACCCAGTACACATATAGAGCATGATGCAGTATATATACACATCATACATTCTGTATACATACAGCATGTATACATCACAGATACAGCATATATACATCACATATATGTCATACACATGTTGTACAATGTGCAGCATAATATGTATATAATGGGGCACATCCTCCATTCTTTAGTTTGTCAGGTTGGATGATGGGGCCCCCTGACGCTGTGGGCCCCATAGCAGCTAAACGGCTGCTACCACTGTAGTTACGCCCCTGCTGGTACCAGTGTGAAGGACAAGGAGATTCCTTAGAGTTGACTCTAAGAATGTTCTTAAATGATTGCAAATAGAACCACTTCTAAGTTAGAATGTTATCAATATATATGGACACTCCAGACCAACTATGAAGGACTCTCACTGGGTCATTAGTGATGTTAAGGACTTGTTAAAATTCGGGTTGAAATGGAAACTATGCCACCATCATTTCAAGAGTTAACGCTCACAATCAGTGTCAGCACTGAATATGGACTTTTCCAGGCGGAGAAGGGAGAACGGAACCCAGACACGAACTTCTGATAAATTTCTGATAAATTTTGGGTCCGGGGGGACCCGAACTGGCAAAGTTCAGTACAAACCCAATCTTTGCAGGTCGATTCTGCCGAACACTACAGTTCCTCTGAGAAACCCTTCATCTGATCTTTCATCTATTAAACCTATAGCTTATGTAAGAGGATAAGGTTGGGAAAAAGGCTATTAATTCCAACCCATAATCCAACAGTATTCATCCATAGGAAGGGAAAAAACCCTAAGCCCTATTTTCAGGGATCAACCCCAACGTGACAACGGAATCAGACTACACGTGGTTGGGTTGTCGTCAGTTACCACGGAGTGTCTGGTTCTACGTAAAAGTTGTACACACAAAATGTTTAAGTAATACATTTATTGTGATAAAATGCTTGATAAAACGTAATAATAAATGAGTTTTAGTGAAGACAATAATTTTAGGTGTCACATAAAAGATGCGCAAACCTCACAAACATCTGTTCTCGTTTATCTGTTGATCGCTGGTATCCTTACACAGGCCGAATATTAGAAACTATTCTTAGAAACTACAGCTCTTTCTAATTGGCCCAACCATGTAAAAGCGCCTCACCTTCCATTCAGTTTAGTTTAGGTTCCACTAATGTTGCCGATTGGGGTCGTAGATGAAATGGCTGCCATATGCATCAGGAAACCCCTCATCTGGACATAAATGAGAGTCTCTCTGCTTTCATTAGAGGGACAATACTAATGAGATTACAAACCAAAAGACAGGTACTACAGGAACAACAGAAGTGTCTCTAATAGGATTAGATGTATAGTACACAGTGTAATAGCAGTAACCTGCAAAGGAGAAATCCTGCAGGGAGAGCGCCGGGCAGGTCAGGCTTCTGGTCTCCAGACTCTTAGCCATTTCCACCATCTTCCTTCACTACACCTTGGCCAGACTACAAAGGATCGAGCTTCTCTGTGGTGTGACAGGAAGAGTCTGACTACTAATCCCGTCACTGACACTCCCAACACCGGGGGAAGTTACTGAAGATCATATGAGCCGGTATATCAAAGATCTGTCATGATTTAATTAATGGCAAGAATCCGGACCTAGAATTATCTCTCCATGAGACAGCTCCAGATTACGAACTTATAGTTTCTCCTTTATTGCATAATAGAGCTCTTCAAATCCAGGACGGGAGGGATCAATATAATGAGGGACCTGGGGCTCCATTGGTGGATACCCCTATGCTATTTGTTCAGGGGCATAACTACAGGGGTAGTTTTTTATGGGGGTTGCTATGGGGCCCTCAGTATCAGGAGGCCCATCACCTGATCGGAAACACTGAAAAATAGAGGATGTGTTACCTGTCCCCATTTCTGTTCCGGCTCCAACGGCTGTGTGCGTGCACCCCTGACTCCTAGGGGACGCTCACCCCAGCTCGTGAAGATTTAAAAGGCCAATGCACCACTGATTGGTGATGGCCATTCCAGGATATGGTTAAAAGCGGCCTTCTCGCCGCATTCCCTGCTGGATCTTCTTGCTCTATGCCGTTGAAAAAGCATGTACCTTTGCCTAGTGCCTGTTTGTTGATTTACCGTGATAACCCTTTTCCGTGTTTGACTTTGATCCTGTTCCACCTGCTTTGACCTCCTGCTTGTCCCCGACTATGATTCTGCCTAACGTATGTGTACCTTGCCTTGGCTGCCACCGCGGACAAAGTCGTATCTGTGGAACCACCTGGTGGTACCAAACCGCAGCTAGTGCAACCCGCTTTGCAGCGGGCTCTGGTGAAAACCAGGTGCCACTTAGATTCCGGTCCCAGGTGTCGGCTTACGCCATCGTCCGCGGTGGTCCAGTGGATTCACTACCCCTGGAGCCTGACAATAAGATCTGGCCATGGACCCCGCCAAGGTTCCGCTACCTAAACTTGATCATCTTACCACCATTGTGCTCCAGCAGTTTCAACAGATTGCCACGCAAGGTGAACAGCTCGGTCAAGTCACCACCATGCTACAGCAATTTATAGGCACTATAATCCTGCGGATTCTCCTGCTACTCCGGTTTGCTGCCTGAACGTAGGCTGAGACTCTCCTTGCCTTCATTGAGCTTATGCTGACTCAATTCATCACGGAATGTACTAAGGTGGCATTCATCATCAGCCTCCTCTCTGGGAAGGTCCTAGCACGGGCTACTCCTTTCTGGGACAGACTTCACTAAGTTCTGGTCCGTCTTTGAGGAACCTGTACGGGCATCTTCAGTTAAGACTGCACAGCTGAACCTGCATCAAGGGGACTCATCTGTTGGTGACTATGCGGTTTGGTTCCAAACTCTGGCCTCTGAGCAATCCTGTAACGATGCAGCCTGTGACTTTTGAAAAGGGACTTTGAGACAAGTTAAAGACGCACTCTCTGCACATGACCTGCCATTTCGTATGAGTGAACTCATCTCGTTTGCCATTCGGATTGATATCCGGTTTATGGAGCGCTCTGAGGAGCAACGTCTCGAACAAGCCCATGTCCAGGTTCGACGTTTGCCGTGCTTGGCTCCTGCCTTCCAAAGACCACTTCAGTCACCTGCCGTGACAGCTACTGAGGAACCGATGCAGGTGGACAGAGCTCGGCTGTCTTCTCAGGAAAATTCCAGGTGACGTCAGGAGAACCTCTGCCTTTACTATGCCAGACTGGAACACTTCCTTTAGGCCTGTCCACTCTGTCCTCAGCATCTGGGAAATGCTCACACCTAGGGTTCTTGGAAGAAGCATCCCTAGGTGAGAACAAAGCTTCTCCTTGTCTGTACCGTCCTGTTTTGCTCAGCTCAGTAACAGGGGCTCAGTTCCAGATTTCTGATTTTCTGGACTCTGGCTCTGCAGGAAACTTTGTGGATGCCTCTCTGGTCTCCGGAATCACTTCCATGTAGTCCACCTCCTCTGGTCATCTCCTCTGTCGTTGGCCAAATCTTCTCTGATCCAGACTGGTACTGCACTGAGCCTTTGTTACTGCAAGTCGGGGCACTACACAAAGAGAGACTGTCTTTCTATGTGCTACCTTGGTCCATGTCTGTCCCTCCTGTTAGGTCTTCCATGGTTGCAGCTACACGCACCTGTGCTTAATTGGAAGAGGGGGAGATTCTTCATTGGGGACCAGATTGCCAGTCCCTCATCCAGTACCACTCATGGTCTTTTTTGTGGTCCCCAAGCCTTTGGAGGGTCTCCCAGCTTGCTATCAGAACTTTGCAGACGTCTTTTCAAAGAAGCAAGCCGAGACTTTTCCACTGCACCACGACCTCATCTGTATTCTCAAGGTTGACTAATGGAAGACCACCTTTAACACTCGCAATGGGCACTTTGAGTACCTGGTTGTACAGTTCGGACTTTGTAACACACCAGCCATCTTTCAGGAATTTGTCAACAACATCTTTAGGGAAGAATGCTGGAAGAACCGGCTACTCGGCATATTATTTCTCCTGAGAAACTGGTTGTTGCTGCTCCAGTGGATCTTTGGCAGCTTCCTCCTGGCAAGACCTATGTCCGACCTGTACCTCGAAAGAGGATATTAACTTTGGGACATTGCTCACGTGCAGCTGGGCACCCTGGAGTGCAACGCTCTGTAGCCCTCATTTCCCGTTTCTATTGGTGGCCTGATCTGGTTAAAGATGTACAGGATTTTGTGGGTTACTGCACTTTGTGTGCCCGTAATAAGCCAGCTCACCTTAAACTAGCTGGTCTACTACTGCCGTTATCAATACCCAGCTGCCCTTGGTCTCAGATGGCAATGGATTTCATCACGGATCTTTCATCCTCCTCTGGGAACACTATCACCTTGGTGGTAACTGACCAATTCTCCAAGATGTCCGATTTTGTGCTTCAGCCAGGGCTGCCGTCTGCCTCTCGCCATGCCAGCCTGTTCTTCATCTACATCTTCCGGCTACATGGACTTTCTGAGCATATTGTCTCTGACTGGGGGATCCAGTTTCTTTCCCGCTTCTGGTGTTCTCATTGCAGTCAACTTCAACTAAAGCTGGATTTCTCCTCTGCTTACCACCCGAGAGAGAGTTAACAAGACTCTGGACTGCTGTCTCCTTCATTTTGTTTCTGCCCATCAGGACGACTGGTCCATGCTGTAGCCATGGGCAGATGTATTCAGCATCTGCTCCATTTTTTATCAACTATGGACTACATCCACACCCTCCTCTTCCTTTGCCTGTGTCCTCAGACATCCCTGATGTTGAGGAGATGGTACAGGATCTGAACTCCATTTGGGAGCAGACTCGCCTTTCCTAGTTACAGGCTTCTGCCCAAACCAAACTCCAGGCTGACAAGAAATGCAGGCCTCCTCCTAGCTTCTCTCCATGTGACAAAAGTCTGGTTGTCCTCCAGGTATGTCCTTCCACATATCTCTACTCAAGTCAGTCATCCTAGACTTCTTCTCCTGGCAAGTTCCTCCTTCTGCTCCACCAATGTCTTCAAGGTAAAAGAGATCCTAGACATGAAGATGGTGGGAGGTAAGCGGTTCTTTTTAGTAGACTGGAAGGGGTTCGGGTTCGGACAATATTCTGGACCAGGATCTCCTGCAGAGATTTCTGCTGCCCAAGAGGAAAGGGAGGTCGAAGAGTGGGGGGGGGGGGGGTACTGTCATGGGTGCTCCTGCGACCCATATCGCGGGTCACAGGCTCACCCGTGCTCCTCTTTCCCTGCTAGCGTGGTGCCTGTGCCACTTACCTCTACCCGTTCCTGTTCCAGCTCTGGTGGCTGTTTGCACGCCCGACTCCTAGGGTCACGAAGATTTAAAGGGCCGGCGCACCGCTGATTGGTGCCGGCCATTCCAGAATATGGTTAAAAGCCAGCCTCTCCTAGCATTCCTTGCTGGCTCTTCGTGCTCTATGCCATTGAAAAAGCATGTACCTAGTCTTGGCTGCCACAGAGGACAAAGTCGCACCCACTTTGCGGCGGCCTCTGGTGAAAACCGGTGCCACTTAGATGGTCCAATTGATCCACTACACCTGGAGCCTGACAAATGGAAGAAGCGGCAGAACTCCATTTGTAGTAAAAATGTGAAGGGTCTTTTTTCACCCAATGGAAAAGAGGCGTGTTGACTTGCAAATAGTCTTTTTCATGCTTTCAGGCTAGGGTCAGACCTGGCGTAGAAGTGCCCTGCCGATGCAGCGCATGACAGCTGTCTGAGCACTTATCAGGAGGCCGGAGCCAGAGGGCAGGGACACCATCATACAATGGCACATTTAGCACCAGCATATGATATTTGTGCCCCATTGTAAAGCAAAACCCTCAGGTGTTTGAAAATAGGAGTAAGGATAAATGTGTACAGTATACACAGCACAGAAATCTTAGTTTTAACCAGTTTTAGTTTTAATGGAACTTATTAGAAAGTTGAAGACTTCAGTTCACTGTGGTTCTGCTTTGTCTAGTCCATGAGACTAATGATAGGGTTAATGGCGATGTATTAGCATGGTAATGAGCCCCCTCCCACATTCATTACAGGTGCCCCTTTGCAATGCAGGCCGGTTGTTTGCTTGTCTCCGGCCCTATCAGCCTTCACATCTCGGCAGTCAGTAGCTGCCCTCCTCTCTCATTCCTACTTAATTGGTGTGAAATTGGAGCAAGTCCTCAGGTGATAATGTGTCTGCATTTACTGCTTGACTGATCCGCCCAGGATCTTCCATTCCAGCTTCATTAAATGGCTGCTGGTCGGAGCCCCTGGCTGTGAGGGTCAGGCTTGGTTTCCTGAGTTCTAGACGCACGGCTCAGCACGTTGCAGGTGTCAGCTCGGACATTATGTAGGGTTATACACAGTTGAAGGCTATCTCCATCTCCAGCTCCGTAAGGATGGCGCTATACCGCCACATTGACTGTAGTGATGTTGACATCCAAAAATTGGCTAGTAGCCCTGCAACATGGAACTAATGTAAGAGAAAGGGGTAACATTTCAACTATGAGGTAGCCTTGGTGGCCACTCAGTCAAGAGCTGTATGACCACTATGCGGAGATGGTGGTCACACCCAGTTCCAAATGCAAAATCTATACTGGGCACCTTATGTATATATGGGGAGACAACACCTTATAGCCCCCCCCCCTCCTAACTGTATCCTCCACACCCCTTGTAGAAATGCCCTACATTGGGACCTGAAAAATATTAATTTTTAGCTGTTAAATAATTGTATTTTACCTGCAATGCAAAAAAACGGCACCAAAAAGCTGCATTGAAACTCTAGTCCATCTGAATACACAGGTAATGTCAGGAATTCATCCCAGAAAATCCCCTCATTTAAGGCTTAACCTCAGGAGGAGAAACTAAGAACTATAAGAGCAAAATCCAATCTATCTACTATTACCCTATAGCGGCCATTACTATTGCAGAAGAGTCCAATCAAACTTGGCCAACAAAAATCTCCTGTCTATAGGAGGTTATAAATACAATCGCCTGTACAGATGATATACAGTGTAGTATCTGATGGACTTATATCTGTCTATCAGTCATCCAGCTTTTCCAGTTCCTGAATGTCCCTTCGACACAGCCAAACTCCCTCATCTCTCCATTTTTGAAATGGCGGCCATTTTGGTTGCTACCAAGCCTCCCTAGCAACAGAAAATGTCTGCAGGTGTTGTCTCTTTCTTGGTGATTTCTAAGGTTGGGGGGGACATTCCTCTGTTAATAGTGAGAGCGGTGGTCCTGAGATAAGGGATGATGTCATGAGAAGTATCAGCGCTAGATGTCACACAATGAAGGATGGCTTCAGACATGACTGCCTCCAGGAATTCTGCTGTGATCACAAGCAGAACAGAACACAGGACCAGCTGGACCCTCATCCTGCCCTGAGCCAGGTGCCCACCTGAGATGCCACAGCGGGAAGAGAGGCATCCATGAGGATGGGGAGGGAGAGTCACTAAACAAGGCAGAGGTGAGCCCCCACATGTCCAGCCTGCATTCATATACATTGTGGGGGCAGATTCTATCCCTTTGCAGATCCTGTGTATAGGATGCATGTCAGTATTCAGGAACAGAATGCAAGAACGACAGTGAAGACTGATACTTTCCTCTAGTAACTTTATTGCAGGATAGTAACCAATATAGTCACTACAATGGCCGCCATTGGGAAATGCAGCACATGCAGCTCCCGAGTAATAAAATGACCCATGTAGCCACCCTAAGTAAAGAAATGCCCCATTTAGCAACCCTGAATAATGAAATGCCCGAGTAAAGAAATGCCCCATGCACTCTCCATAATGAATTGCCCTGCAGCAGTCCCCTAGTAATAAAATGCCCTGCTGCAGCCCCCATAGTAATGAAATGCCCTGCAGAAACAGCCCCATAGTAATGAAATGCCCAGCAGCAGTCCCCTAGTAATAAAATGCCCTGCAGCAGCCCCCATAGTAATAAAATGCCCTTCTGCAGCCCCCTTAGTAATAAAATGCCCTGCAGCCATCCCCCTTGTAATAATATGTCCTCAAGTAGTCCCCCTACTAATGAAATGCTTTGCCGTTCCCCTATTAAGGACTGCTTTGAAGTCCCCCTATTAAAGGGGTTGGCCAATCTTAAAATAAATAAATTGTTCATGTGCCTTTACTGCTTTAATAATATTCCCTTAATTCTTACCAATTGATTCATCATCCCTGATGCTTCCTTTAGTGCTGTGTGCAGACTCTCGGTGCAGACTCTCTCCTACAGCAGGAGATGATGATGATGATCCTGCTGCTCCCCCTCCCACCTCCCTGTGTCTATCAGTGAAATGGACTGAAAACAAACACACTGGAGGCTGCCCTTAGGATGGACTGAAGGAGTAAGAAACAGGAAGTTGTGTGTACATGCAGAGGGCGTCATGGGGAGAAAGGGAAAGGCAAAAGCTCTCACTGGAGGCAAAGACACAGCTACATATACATGCAGAGACCTGTCTAATGGAAGAAAAGTGGCGGCGCAGGACACTGTACCATGATCCCATACTACAGGATCCCCACATATTGCCGCTATTCACCTTGCCTTGGAGTTCCTACTCTATGTTGTCATATAGAGAAAAGAAACATGCATTGGCAGAAGCACCTTAGCCCAGATTTATCAAAAGTGCCTTAGTGTAGTTTGCCTCCCTCCTGTGCAGGGTGCGGCAAATTATTGAATACTGGCGCCTGGTCTTCAATTATCAGGTGCCCCCTGCACTGCTCAGGAAGTGTGCACCAATTTTTTTTAGGTGCACCTTGTAGATACAGTCTGCAATACAATTCTGTCGAGTCACTGTAATAAATGTGTCACAAACTCTGACTAAACAGTAACTCGCCCCTTTTGGTGCACATTTTTTCGGTCTTCTTAGACACAGAGCAGCCGCCACACAAAACTGGCGCAGACACTTTATAATTACATGTGCAAGCTCCAAAGACGTTCTTACTAATGCAAAGTCAGACAGAAAACTGGTGTAGCCATATTTATATTTCTGGCTCATTGCCTCATAATACTGCTATTCAGTGCCTTTTTCATTGCAAAAAATAGTAATGCCACAGAGTGGTTGCATAATAATTAATTAATAGCACCATGGAGTCCTTATAAAAGGGCCACACAATGCCCAGGTGCTATCACCGTTCAATACCTTTCTTATACTAATAAATAATACTGTCATAGAGTGACCACATAATATTGCCATACTGAAAATAAATAATAGCAACACGCAGTGACAGATAAAAGTGTTACACAGTTCCCATGTGCTTCCGCTGTTCAATGTCTATGTTATACAAATAAATAATACTGCCATTGAGCGTATTTTAAATAATAGAAAATACGGTATTCGCTGCCATCTTAAAACTGTTATTCAGTGTCTATTTAATAGTAGTAAATAATAGTGTCCTGCAGTGTAGTGCCATACAAAGACTAAATACTATCAGCATGCAATTCAAAATAAATCAGTGAGCCTACATAATACTGCTATGTCCATATACCGGTAATAAATTAATATAGTAACTAAATAATACTAATATCTAATCATAGAAAACATCTCTTAAAACATAATACTGCTATATAGCGAATAAATAATATTTCCATCATAACGTTGTAATGTGAAAAATTAGCGCATTATGATACCGCCCTGTATCTTTCTTATATTAATCTCTCTTCGCTGAGGAAGAGTCCATTTTTCTTCCAAGAAGTTCACCTGCTCTCATCACTCCATTGTCCAGGATCAGGTCAGCTCCTGGAAGGATCTCAGGTCACTCCAGGGCTGAACAATGGCTCAGTCATTAACAGTACGAGGTGTTAAGGAAGACTAGTGAAATATGGTGCTTTCTTAACTAAGGTCATCCTCATTCAACCCAGAACTCTCACACTGTCCTGGTGAACTTCTCAAGAACCTTCTCACCTGACAAGATACATGGTGGAGGTCACCGGAGGCTGACGTGTTGAAAATGTCCTGTTGCTGTTAATGTATGGATGGGTTAATGCTGTTGGAGAGGTAAATGGTTTGTTGAAATACGTGTTGGGACACCTTTTGTATGAAAGGGTATGCTGGATGTGGTGACCCAGGGCACCGCTCATATCAGGTCACAATGTTATGTGTGTAGACCCCCTGGGTTTCGGAGAGTGAATATGGCTACGCACTTCATATCTACGGTACATTCAGCCAAAAGATATCTCTCAAGACCCCTCATACTTGGACACTCCGCTTAGCAAAATGTGACCATGTGCCAAATGAGGAGGTGGGAATAATTGGTCATGGAAGCACCTTAAAATATGGGTGGTTTGGCCGACCTCCTTGGGACCATAACCATTCAATCTGTCGACCAAGTCTGATACTGCCCTTTAAATATTAAAAAAAAAGAGAAGGAGCTTCATTCATGTACACCTCATATATGTATGCCCCCCCCCCCCCCAAGCATGCATACATAATTGTTTATTGCAGGACCTTTGAAAAGTCCTTCTAAGGTCCATAAACTGCAGCACTGGACCGACGGGGAGACACAGGCCTGTGTTAAGTAAATTTGGAGTTTTATGTATGTGTCTGCTTCTACCTTTTATCTGCATATATGAGCACACACATCATACAACCCATGATCAGGGGCCTAACTTTAGAGGATGTAGTCAGGCCAAAAGGCTTAGCGGGTCCATAAGGTATAGTTTTCCATAAGTATTAGGGGGTCCATAAAGTATAAGGCTTTGGAGGTCTATAAGGTATAGTTTTGGGAAAACTAGAACTTGGCAGAGAATTTGCACTGGGGCCCCGGAATCTTCGAGTTACATCATTGCCCATAACCCATGGCGGTCACAATCGCCTCCTGATTGGTCATGTTAAAATCTAACTAGCCAATCCTTCTCGCTAGGTCATAGTGGAAAAGTTGGGGAGTCACCAAACACATACAATGCTCGCAGCCAGTAGACAATGACGGGAGCAAAATGGTGGAGGCCATGGGACAAGAACATAGAGAAAAGAAGTAATAGGAGTATATAGACTACAGATAAGGTGTAGGCAGGAGAGTTGAGGGCATCTTTGATGTGATTGTGAATTATGAGGAATGTTCCCTGAAATTCAGGGTCTTAGCTTAATTTCCTCTCTCTAAGTCTCAATAGGTTGCCTTTGCCCTAGTTTTTTTTAACTAAATACCACCATCCGAGGTGAAGTGTTGGGAGCCCCAACCTCCATACGACCCTAAGACATTGGAGCACATACTCCATCACTCCCTATTCCCCCCAATAATTTCAAAGGTATAACGATTGGAGGATGCAAGGGGGGGGGGGGCTCGAGAGTTCCCGAGTTACCCCGTGTGGAGGGGAGACACAAGCAGGAGCGCAACCTCGTGTGATATAGTCAACCACTAGAGTATATGTGTAAGAATGTCCGTAGACTCTCACCTGGTGGCTAGCTTAACAAAGCATGTCACAGAAGTAGATCGGAGCAGCCGGTCCCGAAGAACCACGCTTCAATATGCAGGACCAGGATCCCGGAGGTGTGTAGACCAAAAAGCTAGATGAGTCCCGAGGGATGAAAGAATTTTGGTCCGGCGCTTCCTTCGTCTTAGTTCACACAACACAGTGTGTTAAACAATAGGTTTCTTTATTAGTAAAATATTGATGCTTGAGGCATAAATATCTTCTTATTCTCACCTTCAACCTTAACACAAAAAATTCGGACTACTACAATATTCCAGTAAGCTCTGAAAAAAGTTTGCACCCTTTACGAAAGAACAGAATTTCTGAGCAGAACCATTAATGAGGGTCCTGTGACTTTAAATGCCCCTTTACTGTTAATGATGTCCTCCTTGTAAGGTCCCTTCTCACTTATACAGGATTTGAGAGGAGCACTAGAAGCTGATTAGGACTAATCAACATCAATGGGAGAGTCAGACCTTGGGCTTCCAGTTCACTTCAAAGACGTGATTGGTTACTCAGAATAAGAAGTGGGAGGGGGGGGGGGGCACGTCAAGAGGAGGCTAAATATTTCACCACATCACTGTTAAGCATTTAGTAAAAGGAACAAATATATGAGTCAGCGTTTTCTAGGAGAGAAGAATCAATATGTCATATTCCAGAAACCAAGAAAGGCCTAAATGAGTCCATCAATAATTGTCTAGCTGTTTTAAGTAATAGGGCACCCATACAGTTCCTTAGGGTGAATGTGGGTCCTCATTGGTCGTCACAGTAAAGGGAGTAAATGCTTCATATTTCCCTGTGGATACATAGGTCCTCATGGTTCCTTGGGAGTACCGGGGTCCTCACAGTTCCTGGGAAGTTCATAGGTCCTCACAGTTCCTAGAGGATACATAATTCCTCACAACTCCTGAGTCCTAACAGTTTCTAGAGGCTAGAGGACACATGGGTCCTCACAATTTCATAAATGAGTCTGTACAGTTCCTGGGGGGTATGTGAGTCCTCACAGTTACTTGGTGGTTTATGGGTCCTCCTCTTTTCTGGGGTTGATCTTTACAGTTATTAGGGGGTACACAGGTCATCATAGTTTCTAGGGGCTCATAGGACCTCCCAGTTCCTTGGAGATTCATAGGACCTCACAATTCCTATGGAATACATAGTCCTTATAGTTCCTAGGGTTTTCCTAACTGAGTCCACCAATAATTTGTCAACAATGGAGGTCCATAGGTCCTCACAGGTACTTGAGTTCTCATAGTTCCTGAGGGGTACATTGGTCGTCACAGTAAGTAGGAAGTAGTTGCCTCATAATAACTAGTGGATACATGGTCCCTCAGAGTTCCTATGGAGTACATGGAGTCCTCACAGTTCTGGGTGAGTTTATAGGTCCTCACAGTTTCGGGTGGGTATTTGGGTCCTTACAGTTCCTTGAGAATACATGGATCCTCACAGTTCCTGGGCTTAACAGTTCCTTAGAACTCATCCTCATAGCTCCTCATAGATCCTCCTGGGGGAAACACAGATCTTTACAATTCATGAGATATATAAGCGGATTCACTTAGGTTTTGTGCCCACATCAGCAGTAAGAATATAACTTGTTTGTTTCCATTATTCCCAATGTGTCACATGGACCCTCTCTCAACTAAAAATATGGACCAAGGTTGGATTAGTGTAGGTAGCATATACCTATCAGGGATCGCTCTTTATTGACGACTTATAGAGCCTCCACCACTGGAGAGGTCACATCCTACACATCTAGTAACAGTGTGAATACTCAGTAGAATATTTGATCAGAGGTATCATCAATGAGGTCCACAGAGACATTTAATTGGATATAAACCACTACTAGAAGGCCGCTGCATTTGTCATCTGAAACTGACGCTTCTGTGTGCATATTATTGCCTATAATACCTGAGATGTATAGAAAAAACCTCTAGCTCTAGAGTGCAGGTAGAAATATACATAAAGAGCAGTATTATAGAAGTTATATTCCTGTACATAGGGGCAGTATTATAGTAGTTATATTCCTGTACATAGGGGGCAGTATTATAGAAGTTATATTCCTGTACATAGGGGGCAGTATTATAGTAGTTATATTCTTGTACATAGGGGGCAGTATTATAGAAGTTATATTCCTGTACATAGGGGCAGTATTATAGTAGTTATATTCTTGTACATAGGGGGCAGTATTATAGTAGTTATATTCCTGTACATAGGGGGCAGTATTATAGTAGTTATATTCTTGTACATAGGGGGCAGTATTATAGTAGTAATATTCCTGTACATAGGGGGCAGTATTATAGTAGTTATATTCTTGTACATAGGGGCAGTATTATAGTAGTTATATTCTTGTACATAGAGGTCAGTATTATAGTAGTTATATTCTTGTACATAGGGGGCACTATTATAGTAGTTATATTCTTGTACATAGGGGGAAGTATTATAGAAGTTATATTCTGGTACATAGGGGGCAGTATTATAGTAGTTATATTCCTGTACATAGGGGGCAGTATTGTAGTAGTTATATTCTTGTACATAGGGGCAGTATTATAGTAGTTATATTCTTGTACATAGAGGTCAGTATTATAGTAGTTATATTCTTGTACATAGGGGGCACTATTATAGTAGTTATATTCTTGTACATAGGGGGCACTATTATAGTAGTTATATTCTTGTACATAGGGGGAAGTATTATAGAAGTTATATTCTGGTACATAGGGGGCAGTATTATAGCAGTTATATTCTGGTACATAGGGGGCAGTATTATAGTAGATATATTCTTGTACATAGGGCGCAGTATTATTGTAGTTATATTCTTGTACATAGGGGGCAGTATTATAGTAGTTATATTCTTGTACATAGGAGGCAGTATTATAGTAGTTATATTCTTAAACATAGGGGGCAGTATTATAGTAGTTATATTCTTGTACATAGGGGGCAGTATTATAGTAGTTATATTCTTATACATAGGGGGCAGTATTATAGTAGTTATATTCTTGTACATAGGGGGGCAGTATTATAGTAGTTATATTCTTGTACATAGGGGGCAGTATTATAGCAGTTATATTCTTGTACATAGAGAACAGTATTATAGTTGTTATATTCTTGTACATAGGGGGCAGTATTATAGTAATTATATTCTTGTACATAGTGGCAGTATTATAGTAATTATATTCTTGTACATAGGGGGCAGTATTATAGTAGTTATATTCTTGTACGTAGGGGCAGTATTATAGTGGTTATATTCTTGCACATAAGGGGCAGTATTATAATAGTTATATTCTTGTACATGGGGGCAGTATTATAGTGGTTATATTCCTGTACACAGGGGACAGTATTATAGTAGTTATATTCTTGTACATAGGGGGCAGTATTATAGTAGTTATATTCCTGTACATAGGGGGCAGTATTAAAGTAGTTATATTCTGGTACATAGGGGCAGTATTATAGTAGTTATATTCTTATACATAGGGGGCAGTATTATAGTAGTTATATTCTAGTACATAGGGGGCAGTATTATAGTAGTTATATTCCTGTACATAGGGGGGCAGTATTATAGTAGTTATATTATTGTACATATGGGTCAGTATTATAGTAGTTATATTCTTGTACATAGGGGGCAGTATTATAGTAGTTATATTCTTGTACATAGGGGGCAGTATTATAGTAGTTATATTCTTGTACATAAGGGGCAGTATTATAGTAGTTATATTCTTGTACATAGAGGGCAATATTATAGTAGTTATATTCTTGTACATAGGGGGCAGTATTATAGTAGTAATATTCTTGTACATAGGGGCAGTATTATAATAGTTATATTCCTGTACATAGGGGGCAGTATTATAGTAGTTATATTCTTGTATATAGGGAGCAGTATTATAGTAGTTATATTCTTGTACATGGGGGCACTATTATAGTGGTTATATTCCTGTACACAGGGGACAGTGTTATAGTAGTTATATTCTTGTACATAAGGGGCAGTATTATAGTAGTTATATTCCTGTACATAGGGGGCAGTATTATAGTAGCTATATTCTTGTACATAGGGGGCAGTATTATAGTCGTTATATTCTTGTACATAGAGGGCTGTATTATAGTAGTTATATTCTTGTACATAGGGGGCAGTATTATAGCAGTTATATTCTTGTACATAGGGGCACTATTATAGTAGTTATATTCCTGTACATAGGGGGCAGTATTATAGCAGTTATATTCTTGTACATAGGGGGCAGTATTATAGCAGTTATATTCTTGTACATAGGGGGCAGTATTATAGTAGTTATATTCTTAAACATAGGGGGCAGTATTATAGTAGTTATATTCTTGTACATAGGGTGCAGTATTATAGCAGTTATATTCTTGTACATAGAGGGCAGTATTATAGTAGTTATATTCTTGTACATAGGGGGCAGTATTATAGTAAATATATTCTTGTACATAGTGGCAGTATTATAGTAGTTATATTCTTGTACATAGGGGGCAGTATTATAGCAGTTATATTCTTGTACATAGGGGGCAGTATTATTGTAATTATATTCTTGTACATAGTGGCAGTATTATAGTAGTTATATTCTTGTACATAGGAGGCAGTATTATAGTAGTTATATTCCAGTACATAGGGGACAGTATTATAGTAATTATATTCTTGTACATAGGGGGCAGTATTATAGTAGTTATATTCTTGTACATAGGGGCAGTATTATAGTAGTCATATTCTTGTACATAGGGGCAGTATTATAGTAGTTATATTCTTGTACATAGAGGGCAGTATTATAGTAGTTATATTCTTGTACATAGGGGCAGTATTATAGTAGTTATATTCTTGTACATAGGGGTCAGTATTATAGTAGTTATATTCCTGTACATAGGGGTCAGTATTATAGTAGTTATATTCTTGTACATAGGGGGCAGTGCCATAGTAGTTATATTATTGTACATAGCGGGCAGTATTATAGTAGTTATATTCTTGTACATAGCGGGCAGTATTATAGTAGTTATATTCTTGTACATAGGGGGCAGTATTATAGTAGTTATATTCTTGTACATAGGGGGCAGTATTATAGTAGTTATATTCTTGTACATAGGGGGCAGTATTATGGTAGGTATATTCTTGTACATAGGGGCAGTATTATAGTAGTTATATTCTTGTACATAGGGGGCAGTATTATAGTAGTTAAATTCTTGTACATAGGGGGCAGTATTATAGTAGTTATATTCTTGTACATAGGGGGCAGTATTATAGTAGTTATTTTCTTGTACATAGGGGGCAGTATTATAGTAGTTATATTCTTGTACATAGGAGGCAGTATTATAGTAGTTATATTCCTGTACATAGGGGGCAGTATTATAGTAGTTATATTCTTGTACATAGGGGGCAGTATTATAGTAGTTATATTCCTGTACATAGGGGCAGTATTATAGTAGTTATATTCCTGTACATAGGGGGCAGTATTATAATAGTTATATTCTTGTACATAAGGGGCAGTATTATAGTAGTTATATTCCTGTACATAGGGGGCAGTATTATAGTAGTTATATTCATGTACATAGGGGGCAGTATTATAGTAGTTATATTCTTGTACATAGGGGAAGTATTATAGTAGTTATATTCCTGTACATAGGGGGCAGTATTATAGTAGTTATATTCTTGTACATAGTGGGCAGTATTTTAGTAGTTATATTCCTGTACATAGGGGGTAGTATTATAGCAGTTATATTCTTGTACATAGGGGGCAGTATTATAGTAGTTATATTCTTGTACATAGGGGGCAGTATTATAGTAGTTATATTCTTGTACATAGAGGGCAGTATGATAGTAGTTATATTCTTGTACATAGGGGGCAGTATTATAGTAGTTATATTCTTGTACATAGGGGGCAGTATAATAGTAGTTATATTCCTGTACATAGGGGGCAGTATTATAATAGTTATATTCTTGTACATAGGGGACAGTATTATAGTAGTTATATTTTTGTGCATAACTGGTAGTATTATACCTTGCATTTTTTTAACCTGGATTCAAAATGGCAAAAAGTAAACTAACTCTTACCATTCCACACTTTAAATATTTTTGGAAATGTAATACAGCATTTTTGTTATCAGGTTAGTTGGAGCCAGTGAGTAATGTTACCATAATTTTTCCTGTATTGTCACCAAGTGCCTACTAGATTTGTCTATATCCTAGTTTTATCTCAAAAGAGAACTGCTTTGTCCACTTCACACAAAAAAACAAGAAAAATTCCCCCATTTCCAAGATTAGCTTCCATTTTTCTGCTGTAGGTAGGACACTGATGGAGTGTCACTCTGGGGTTAATGTTCTAAGTGCAGCTATTATACGAGGAAGAATGTTTTACTCAGGATGTGTAGGGCCTTGGGGCAGAATGAGGAGGCCTCTCTCGTAATACAAGTCCTCGGCCGGCCTGGCCCACGGCAATGATGAGAGCGCTGCTCCTCTATCCGTGTGTTTATGTTTTCTCATGGTGGCTAGAGTCAGACAAAAGGATCCTGCCAGTGTTTTGTCATGATCCATCACTGTTTTGTAGACCAGCTACACTATCACTTCCTAAAACATGGCCGTGCCATAACTGGTGGCCGTATTAGCTTCTATCTGTCACTGGCTGGGAACCTTTTAAGTCATCAGTCAGATGTTGCAAACACCAAAATTGGTTAAGGTTGAAGATCAGAGGATATATTACACCAAATCTGTCCTGAACTTGTATGGAGTCTACATAGAAAGGTAGGTCTCGTCTTATATTGTGGGAAAGATAGAGATGGTATCCAATATCCATATGGCCCATCGATATGTCATTACGGATGTGGCCATAATGGCTATCACATACCTTATACAGAGACCTCGTAAGGTTTATTCGACTATCTATGCATCACCACTTTTGGATTTATAAGTTGGACTTGAATGTTGTGACCACTTTTGTCTTCCTTATTTACTCTGATACTAGATATAATGAAGAATATGTGTGACTGGAGTGTAGTTAAGATGATGTCGGCGCAGTAGATCTTCCATATGGATGTGTGATAACACAACGGGGCTTATTTACTAAGGATCGCGGATCGCACTTTCGTTGGATATTCCGACGTTTTTGGGGATTGGGGCGCTTTGACAGGTATTTAGCAGGGGATTGTGTCGCACGCGATCGGATTGTGGCGCAGGTGCGCTGCTTTCATGCGACAGAAATCGGGGGGTGGCCGTCGGACAATCCGACTGATTCGGACTGAGCGCGGGATTTAACTTTCAAATTGTGTCGCAAGACATTGTACTTACATGCACCAGGAAGAAGAAGGTGAACTCCGGCGGACCTGAGCGGGGAAGCGACACATGCAGGATATCGGGTGCACGATCTTAGTGAATTGTGGCACAGTGCATGAATATCAGACAGAGCACTTTCAGTGACATCCTCTAGACGGCTAAGTAAATGTGCCCCAACGACTTGTAATACACATTGGGGCTCATTTATTTACCCGTCCGGAGGAGTTCACAGAAGGGGCATTGTCCGACCGGAATGCACTCTGCATGCGATTCACTAAGATCGTGCGCCCAATATCCTGCATGTGTCGCTTCCCCGCTCAGGTCCGATACAGTTCACCTTCTTCTTCCCGGTGCATGTAAGTGCATTGTCTTGCGACACAATTTGAATATTAAATCCTGCGCTCAGTCCAAATCAGTTGGATCGTCCGACGGAACGGCCCCTCCGATTTCTGTCGCATGAAAGCGGGCGCCGCTGTGCCACAATCCGATCGTGTGCGACACAATCCCCTGTTATATACCTGTCACAGCCGCACAATCCGCGAAGAAGGCAGGAATATCAGGCGAAAGTGCGGCCGCGGACCCTTAGTAAATAAGCCCCTATAAGTAATTGGCGCACTGTACTTGACCGTCTCATCCATCCATGGTGGAGTCCACTGTATGTACTCCTATACTCCATGTTATCTGCCCCAATGTCTCCCTACAGGCAGATAGCCAGGACCGGGATGACCTGGACAAGGTGTCTTCACAAACAATGACCACCCGACAAACGCGGTTCATGTGCAAATCGTTCGACAGATACAGTAGAAGGAAGTGGAAACAAGTGATTATTCAAAGGGTGGTCGATAAAGGGTTATTATCACCATAAATCATGTAAATCTGGTAATAACTAACTCCTACAGACTATTACATCATGTCCCCCTTGTGCCCTACTCATTAGCATAGCCGTAAAAGTTGACTTTAGAAATAAGGATAACATTTATAAGAAGATTCCCACAGTCCCGGTGCCTGGATCTATGAGTAATGTCTCTGGTGCTAGATTTCCTTTACTAGAAACAGAAATCATAATTTGAAGAAATTATATTATTTGCAGTTTGGGATATTTTGCTCACACTTACCAGCTCTCTGTGGTTGGTCTCAGGGAAGCCATTTTGCAAGACTTTTTGGGGATAATTTTATAGAAACCATGCCCACTTTGGAAGGACGCCCCTACCACCTGCTTGTGACATACATACGGCCTCATGTGACCTCAAATTACCCATAGCCAGGGAGATGCGGGAGTGTTGCACCAGGCTCAAGAGATTTACTCTACTGACTTGAGTGAATTTTGTTGGAGGGGGATGTACCTATCCATCTTTGTAGGCAACAAATGGGGTGGCAATTCACACACTTAACTACCACGTGTCCATGCAGTGAGGAGAACTGAGGTGGGTTGAGTTGGATCTCATTCTAGTTATCATATGGTAACCAAACATGGGACACTTCCAATAATTTGTCGTCTCTTCAATGGAAGACGATCCCTTTTGGTATTAATAGCTTCTGCTACGGGGCCCACCGGTGGCCAACTCTATCTGTGTCCACAGAGTTGGCTGCAATGATGGAGAGGGAAGGGGTCTACAGAAATGGGGAGAAAAGATCCAAGGCAACAATATACTAGGGCACATTTACTTACCCGGTCCTGTCGCGATCCCCGAGGTGCGTTCTCCTATGAGGATGAAGTTCGGCGCAATTCTTCAAGATTGTGCGCCCGATATCCTGCATGTGTCGCTTCCCCGCTCAGGTCCACCGGAGTTCACCTTCTTCTTCCCGGTGCATGTGAGTGCATTGTCTTGCGACACAATATGAATTGTAAATCCCGCACTTAGTCCGAATCAGTCCGGTTGTCCGTTTGGCCACGCCCCCCAATTTGTGTGGCATGCACCAAAATCTGTGCGCCAAAAACCCCACTTAAATGCGGCGTAAATCGGAAATAGTCGGAAAACCCAACGAAAATGCGGTGTGCGGACCCTTAGTAAATGTGCCCCACAATGTGGTGGCCACTACACTTTATTGGCCACAAAATACATTTTGATAAAGAGTCATCTCTACATTGGGGTGGCCACTAAATTTCCACACTACAAAGTAAAGTTATGGGAAGGAAGGGGGAATAGCCAAAACTTCTCTATGGGGCTCAATCATTCCTAGTTACACTCCTGGGTCCCCAGAGCCCTGAACTGTAACCACAGAGGTTCCCATAAAACCCTTCAGATCACGGCTACAATTAGGTGTCTTATTATATTTGTTTTTTCGTTAACAGCCCGGAATGTTTATTTTGATGCTGATCAATCACAGATTGACAACTTCCTATCTTCTTCCTCTCTAGTGAAGACCCCTTTGAGTAAATTCCTGTCACACGAGCCGGTGGCAATGGACCTACAACACTAGGAGTAGGACCTCCAGGATCACCCTGACCGTTCCTCAGGTCCCGTCACGGTGATAAATCAAAGACGAGCAGGAACTTTCCTTGACACGATGTTGTTTAGGAAAGACATTTGTGCAGTCACTCATAAAGATCTGTGGCAAATTACAAGACGGATGAGGCCATCAATCACACGAGGCTCCCGAGGAACATGGGGAAGGGGACAGCTATTTGGAAAGCTATGGTTTCAAGGTGATGACAGACGTGAGGGCCAGTCTAACCAGCTCCAGGGGCTGGTGACATCATCAGAAGCTTCATCCTTAACTCTATGGTATCCCGTACATAGCACAGATATCTATACAGTAGGTCATAACTCTTAAAGGGATCTTGTCGGGTGCAAAATGCGTCACAAACCAATTGTACTCCCTTGTAGGGACCTTTAACAGGAGCAGAAACAAACTGCAGTCAACACGAAGCGATGAAGCAATGCAGAGATAATCAGCTTTTTATGGATATGCAAATCAGTATGCAAGTGCACAGGGGGCGGACCCAATTTTCCTGATTTATCTACAGGCATCTGCAAGTCCTCCAGCTTTTCTCTGGAATCCCTGCTTTGTTATCTGTGATCATTTTTCTCTGCTTGTGTCTCATTTGTCTGTATTCAAATCTGTCAAATCAGTCCCGCCCCCGTTGCACTTGTTACCTGATTTGCATATCCACAAGAAGATGATTATCTCTGCTTTGCTTCATCACTTTTGGGGCAATTAAGCTAAATGACTGCTTACATAAAAGGCCTCTAGGTGGCGCTATTACGGATCAGGGAATCATTTTGATCGGGAAAGACTCCCTTTAAATGGCGTATACTGCATTAAAAAATACTATTTTTAAATTTTTTCCAGAAGCCACTGCCACACCTGTTAGTAGGCTGTGACTGGTATTGCAAATCAGCTCTTCTAATGTAAAGGGGGCTAAATTGCAATACCACTAACAACCTGAAGACAGAGGTGGCGCTGTTTTTGGGAAAATCTTAACCTTTACCATTTTCTGTTTTTGTCAGTCTTATTTCACAAGAAATCCCCCACTCTTGTTTCCAACTGAAGGAAGTTGAGTTTCAGAATACATAGTACAGTCGTTCTGATTGGTACTAGCATTCTATTCATGCACCAGGAAGATCTGGATTGATAGGTTGCTTATATAGTTATATATGGACCATGTTCTTCTACATGTAGTTTCCATCACTTTTGCAGGAAATACTGGTGTCAGACCCCACACATTCCGATAATTGCGACTTGTTGTACCGTCTGGAGTTCCCCTTTAAGGATTTCATTAGCTGATGTATATATACAGTATATAAAGCAAGAGGTAAAGGGGTTCTCCAGGATTATCTTAATGATAACCAATTCCCAGTATAGAGTATGTGAGTGGTGGGTATCCTGCCAAAAAAGCTTAAAGAGTGGGTTGGGGGCTGGGACCACCCTCTGTGAGCAACATCTACTCCAAAAGCACAAATCCCAAGTGTTCTGATCACCAGCTACAATGTATCAGTGCAGGTAAAATATAGCAAGTTACTAAATTCACAGATTATTGTCAATAATGAAGCTTGTAGCAAACCCTCAGCTGTGAAAAGTATTAGCTCTGTATTGATTTTCAGCCTCTGCATCCAAATCCGTATAATCCGTTTAATGACAGCAAACAGAGATCTTAAAGGAAATCTACCATTAAAATCCATCATGATAAACCAGATCCAGGCACAGTGACTGTGGTAATGTTCTTATATTTGCCATCTTCTTTAAAATCAATTTTTAAAATTATGATAATGAGACACAAGGGCACTTGGGGGTGTTACAAAAGCCCCTCCATGCTGTAGTATCACAGGCTGTTACAATGAACAGAATGGGGCAGATTTACTTACCCGGTCCATTCGCGATCCAGCGGCGCGTTCTCTGTGGTGGATTCGGGTCCGGACGGGATTTATGAAGGTAGTTCCTCCGCCGTCCACCAGGTGGCGCTGCTGCACTGAAAATCATCTGAACGCGCCGGAATACACCGAGCCGGACCAGGTGAAGGTAAGCGCTTCCCAAGCGACACATTTTCGGTTTTTAAATGCGGCGGTTTTTCCGAATACGTCGGGTTTTCGTTCGGCCACACCCCTCGATTTCCGTCGCGTGCATGCCAGCGCCGATGCGCCACAATCCAATTGTGTGCGCCAAAATACCGGGGCAATTCAGGTACAATCGGCGCAAATCGGAAATATTCGGGTAACACGTCGGGAAACCGCGAATCGGGCCCTTAGTAAATGACCCCCACTATGTCTCATCCAAAACCCTGCTCTGGCCTTGCTCTGCCTGTGTAATCTAGGAGCAGCAGCACAAAGTGTCGAGAGAGGGGAGATTTGCTCTGCTCATTGTAACAGCCTGTGAAGCTATAGGGCAGAAGAAAACACCCACTGGATTCATTAACATAATTTTAAAAGTTGATTTTTTTGGAAGAAAGAGGCCATAGATAACTAAAATAAGAAGATTCCCACAGGCACAATACCTGGATCCAGAGTATAGTGATGGATTTAATGGTAGATTTTTTTTTTAAGATCTCTGTTTGCTGTCAATAAATGGATTATACAGATTTAGACCTAGAGGCTGAAAACCAATTTAGAGCCAATACTTTTTACAGTTGAGGGTTTGCTACAGCTGTTTCCATTGTTTTATCTGTGAGTTTAGCTCTAGATATATTTTACCTGCACTGATACATTGTAGCAGATAGCAGATATAGAAGCTGTGCCTTGAGCTTTTGATGGGATCCCAGCCTTTTCTTTCATCTTTTTGGCAGGATACCCACCACTCACATACTGATGGTCTATACTGAGAATTGGTCATCAAGATAATCCTGGAGAACTCCTAATCCTCCTCTGCTATATACTGTATATTATAACTGCAGCTTTATATAATGTAATACCGCACATGGCCATTGGGTGGCAGCAGTGCTCCATCATATACACAGTTTAAAGCTTGGGGTTTATTTACTAGGGTCACGCACTGCAATTGTTTTTCGTGTTTTGCGTGGCTTTGACAGGTATTTAAAGGGCACCTACCACCACGAATCTACCTATAAAGGTAGATCGGGTGGTAGGTGGATGTATGGGACGTGAGGATAGCCCTTTTTAGAGCTAATCCTCACGTCCCCGCTAGCGTGCCATAAACTTTATTGCGCTAATATGTTAATTTAATTAAGCGGCTACCGGGGCGTGGAGTAGCCGGACACGAGGCTACACGGCGCGGCTACTCCACGCCCCAGTAGCTGCTTTCCCCCGCCTACCCTGTGATCTTCGGCGCGCAGCTCCTGGCAGCTGCGCGCCCTCGTCCGAGAAGCCGGAGTTCTGCGCATGCGCAGTAACTCCGGCCAAGATGCGCGATCTCGGGAACGAGACCGGAGTTACTGCGCATGCGCAGAACTCCGGCTTCTCGGACGAGGGCGCGCAGCTGCCAGATGCTGCGCGCCGAAGATCACAGGGTAGGCGGGGGAAAGCAGCTACTGGGGCGTGGAGTAGCCGCGCCGTGTAGCCTCGTATCCGGCTACTCCACGCCCCGGTAGCCGCTTAATTAAATTAACATATTAGGGCAATAAAGTTTATGGTACGCTAGCGGGGACGTGAGGATTAGCTCTAAAAAGGGCTATCCTCACGTCCCATACATCCACCTACCACCCGATCTACCTTTATAGGTAGATTCGTGGTGGTAGGTTCCCTTTAACGGGATTGTGTCGCACGCGATCGGATTTTGTCGCTGCTGCAGTAATTTCATGCAACAGAAACCGTGGGGGGGGGGGGGGGTGGGTTAGTGGTCATCGGACAATCCGACGGATTCAGACTGAGAGCGGGATTTAACTTTTAAATTGGGGCTTATTTACTAAGGGTTGCGGATTGCACTTTTGGCAGAACCAGGACCGGATCCACTGACTTAAAGGGGTTGTCCACTTTCAGCAAATAATTTCAATGATTTGTGTAAGGAAAGGTTACACAATTTTACAATATACTTTCTGTATCAATTCCTCACTGCGTTCTAGATCTCCGCTTGCTGTCATTCTATGGGAAGCTTCCATGTTTACTTCTACTGGATAGAAATCTGTCCATGGTCATGTGATGGCACACAGAGAGAGTAATAGAAGCCGTGTGATAACGAGCCGTGCACCTGTGTGACATCACATGACCATGGGTGTAAACATAGAAGCGTCCTATAGCAGGACAGCAAGCAGAGATCTAGAAAACCATGAGAAACTGATACAGAAAATATATTGGAAAATCTGAGGAACCATCATTAATCTCCCAGGGTGGAGGGTCAGTAACACAAGACCCCTAATCCCCTCAGGCAGTAAATACCAGGAAGAGACCCTTATCCCCGGGTAACGTCCTCCAATACAGGAAAGTCATTGTAGGATAAAAGCTCTAGTACTACAGCGTGCGGAGCCTCGGGACAGAACTGAGACCACCGCATGCAGGGTGCACAGGGGAGAGGCAGGAGACAGAAACAAATACACAGTGATGTCACAGTACAAAGATAATACACACAGTGATGTCACAGTACATGGATAATACACAGTGATGTCACAGTACAGGGATAATACACACAGCGATGTCACAGTACAGGGATAATACACAGTGATGTCACAGTACAGGGATAATACACACAGCGATGTCACAGTACAGAGATAATACACACAGTGATGTCACAGTACAGGGGTAAAACACACAGTGATGTCACAGTACAGGGATAATACACACAGTGATGTCACAGTACAGGGATAATACACACAGTGATGTCACAGTACAAAGATAATACACACAGTGATGTCACAGTACATGGATAATACACAGTGATGTCACAGTACAGGGATAATACACACAGCGATGTCACAGTACAGGGATAATACACAGTGATGTCACAGTACAGGGATAATACACACAGCGATGTCACAGTACAGAGATAATACACACAGTGATGTCACAGTACAGGGGTAAAACACACAGTGATGTCACAGTACAGGGATAATACACACAGTGATGTCACAGTACAGGGGTAATACACACAGTGATGTCACAGTACAGGGATAATACACACAGTGATGTCGCAGTACAGGGATAATACACACAGTGATGTCACAGTACAGGGGTAAAACACACAGTGATGTCACAGTACAGGGATAATACACAGTGATGTCACAGTACAGGCATAATACACACAGTGATGTCACAGTACAGGGATAATACACACAGTGATGTCACAGTACAGGGATAATACACACAGTGATGTCACAGTACAGAGATAATACACACAGTGATGTCACAGTACAAAGATAATACACACAGTGATGTCACAGTACAGAGATAATACACACAGTGATGTCACAGTACAGGGGTAAAACACACAGTGATGTCACAGTACAGGGATAATACACACAGTAATGTCACAGTACAGGGATAATACACACAGCGATGTCACAGTACAGAGATAATACACACAGTGATGTCACAGTACAAAGATAATACACACAGTGATGTCACAGTACAGAGATAATACACACAGTGATGTCACAGTACAGGGGTAAAACACACAGTGATGTCACAGTACAGGGATAATACACACAGTGATGTCACAGTACAGGGGTAATACACACAGTGATGTCACAGTACAGAGATAATACACACAGTGATGTCACAGTACAGGAGTAAAACACACAGTGATGTCACAGTACAGGGATAATACACACAGTGATGTCACAGTACAGGGGTAATACACACAGTGATGTCACAGTACAGGGATAATACACACAGTGATGTCGCAGTACAGGGGTAATACACACAGTGATGTCACAGTACAGGGATAGTACACACAGTGATGTCACAGTACAGGGATAATACACACAGTGATGTCACAGTACAAAGATAATACACACAGTGATGTCACAGTACAGGGATAATACACACAGTGATGTCACAGTACAGGGATAATACACACAGTGATGTCACAGTACAGGGATAATACACCCAGTGATGTCACAGTACAGGGATAATACACACAGTGATGTCACAGTACAGAGATAATACACACAGTGATGTCACAGTACAGGGGTAAAACACACAGTGATGTCACAGTACAGGGATAATACACACAGTGATGTCACAGTACAGGGGTAATACACACAGTGATGTCACAGTTCAGGGGTAATACACACAGTGATGTCACAGTACAGGGATAATTCACACAGTGATGTCGCAGTACAGGGGTAATACACACAGTGATGTCACAGTACAGGGATAGTACACACAGTGATGTCACAGTACAGGGATAATACACACAGTGATGTCACAGTACAGGGATAATATACACAGTGATGTCACAGTACATGGATAATACACACAGTGATGTCACAGTACAGGGATAATACACACAGTGATGTCACAGTACAGGGATAATGCACACAGTGATGTCACAGTACATGGATAATACACACAGTGATGTCACAGTACAGGGATAATACACACAGTGATGTCACAGTACAGGGTAAATACACACAGTGATGTCACAGTACAGAGATAATACATACAGTGATGTCACAGTACAGGGATAATACACACAGTGATGTCACAGTACAGGGGTAATACACACAGTGATGTCACAGTTCAGGGATAATAAACACAGTGATGTCACAGTACAGGATAATACACACAGTGGTGTCACAGTACAGGATAATACACACAGTGGTGTCACAGTACAGAGATAATACACACAGTGATGTCACAGTACAGGGATAATACACACAGTGATGTCACAGTACAGGGATAATACACACAGTGATGTCACAGTACAGGGATAATACACACAGTGATGTCACAGTACAGGGATAGTACACAACATTGTTATCCATGGGGGCGGGTTGCATGTCCTAGAGGCGGCTGCATGGGGACGGGGGTGCATGTGCTATGCGTGTGGGCCAGTTACTATGTGGTGTATATCTTGGAGTGTCGTCTTGTATCATCACATTAGGATTCTGGGGAAGATTTCTGGTTATTATTTCTATCTCCGGAGCGATCGATAAATCCTGGGAAAGATATTGACAAATGCCATATTGTATATGGAGCTACACCCAAGGAAGGGGGGGGGGGGGGACGCGGAGTACCAGCTCAGGACTGGGCTTAGATCACCACCTACTGGCCCATACTGGAATAGCATGTGCTGCATAGTACAGCAGGGGATAATAGTGGGTAAAGGGATGTCTTCTATATCATATATAACAATATGCAAGTAATCAAATCATGAAGGTACAAACATCCAGGTCCAGTCTAGGAGAAATTCTGGTACTGAAATATAGTAACAGCAGAGAACAGCCGTAGTAAGGCTCATGTAACAGCACAGGTAATGTAGTTTCCATTGACAAATCCAAGTGTAATAATCTAATAATAGTGCGAGTCACATGACATATAGTGGGTGACGCCATACGGATCTACTTACCTTTTCGGTCCTTATGAGGAGAGACGAAGTGGATGCCAATGGCCACTGTACATTGTTACTGTATGATGAATACAAATATTACCACTATATGGCCACGGTACATTGTTACTGTATGATGAATACATTGGGAAATATCTGCATATAGTACCGTGTAGAGTTCAGTAAAACGTTATCTGGGTGACTATTGAGTTTGAATTGAGACTTCTTTTTATAGTTCATATGGCAGTACCGGCTTATATCCAGTAGATGTCACTACTATACAAGATTCCCATAGACACTGTATAGGCTGTAGCACTGCTGCTGCCAGGGGTATAACTACAGCGGTAGCAGCCAAAGCAGGTGCTATGGGTCCCGCAGTGTAAGGGGGCCCAGACCCGGAGCTATCATGTGGATAGGGGATCATTTGAAATAACTGCATAATCCATTTAATCATGACTTGAATAGTAGCATAATACATCCTTATGCAGTGAGCTCCCCCTAGTGGTGGCTTCTGTCCGGTCACACACTCGGGAGGATGCTGACCGCACAAGCTCCAGAATGCCTGGCAGGATCAGCGAGAGTTGATGACATCGATTGATGACATCCGCAGGAGGGGACATGGCAGGGGGAGTCGATATGCAGGGTGAGGGGCGGTTTTATAAATTTTAAAATGACACATGGAGGAGCAGTTTCCCAAGGGTGGGGGGGAAATGCTCCTCTTTAGCCACTCCCACCAGATGAATGGACTAGTCACAGAGCACTTGGTATTGTAAGGTAATGTACTATGCTATGATATGGGGGTGCTAAAAATGGGTCTTCTGCTGACAGGTTCCCTTTAATGACTGCGGTCCCAAGTATTCAGGTCCTATGTCTGACCAGTTATATGGGTAGGTCTGCAGAAGTCTTCTACGAATTTCTCTCTTATTTACAGAGATGGAGATGATAGAAATCCACAACATCACAGAGATATTTTACAAGGATGTAATGAGAGATCCTGTCCTAAAAACCGGTTCTCTGAGCTGCTGGTGGCGAATGTCAAGTTCATTGACCTTAGACTTTGTCATGAGTCAAACAATCTCTCGTGATAAAGCCAAATACATCTCATGTTACAGCAGTGACCTCCTCGCTACAGCTAAAACTCGCCATTTATTAGGTACTTTACAAGGTGAAAGTGCAGGATTTTACATCACATGTGCATCTATAAATGAGGTCATGTGGTCCATTCTCACACCAGCTGCTTCAAGGGATTGTCCATGTTTGGAAACTTCATTTTTAATGGGGTTTGCCACACTTTTACATAAGTTGCCCATGCGCCTTTACTGCCTTAATAATAATGCCTAAATGTTCATTAAGTGATCCAGCAGTCCTGTTACTTACTTCAGTGCTGTCTGCAAACTCTCTGTGGATTTTTGTTTACATGTCTGAGCACTGATGAATAGGAGGAGCTGTAGCAGGAAGGTTATGACTCCTTCTCCCTTCCCCTTTCATCTTCCTTTCTCTATCAGTGAGATAGATTGTAAGAGAAAGACACATTGGGTGACACAATGAGGACAGACTGAAGGAGTGAGAAACAGGGTCTAGGTAGGGGACTCTTGTGGGTAAGGCTAATCCACTATACAGTGCAATCAAAAGGACCCATTGAAACCTACAAGTGCTCATAGTCGGATATGGAAACATGGATGGAGATATGGAGTGCCGTATGACCATATGTTTAATAGAGGCGAAGTAATGTGATAAAGAACCATAAATAAAAACAAAATTTGTGCTCAGCTTTCCTAAAACAGAATTCTGTTACGTATACGTATGTCCCTACATCTACCACTAGAGGAAGCTTACTTGTTACATATTTAAATCAATTGGGTTTAATAGTATTCAGTAAGCTCTAGGGCTCCCTCTAGTGGTGGCAGAATTCAGAATTCAATCCTGAATCAAAAAAAGCTAACTGATGTAGGGGTTTTGGAACTATATATCAATGAAACAGATTGATCCAGATTGTTCAAGAAATTAGATTCTGATAAGTAGAAGGTGTAAACACTTTTTTAATTAAGTGGATTTTCATGGCACTAAAATACAGGCAGTCCCCAGGGTACGTACAAGATAGGGTCCATAGGTTTGTTCTTAAGTTGAATTTGTATGCAAGTCGAAACTGTATATTTTATACTTGTAGTTCCAGACAAATTTTTTTTTTTGCCCCAGTGACAATTGGAGATTAAAAATATTTGCTGTAATGGGACCAAGGATTGTCAATAAAGCTTCATTACAGACACCTTACAGCTGATCATTGCAGTCTGGGACTATAGTAACATCCAGAGAGCTTCACCAGAGGTCACAGTGGGCAGAGGTGTCCGTCTGTAACTATGTGTTGTCTGTAAGTCGGGTGTCCTTAATTAGGGGACCGCCTGTATTGATTAAATATTTTTTGATTGGGTTGTCATTGTCAGAACCCATGAGCAGCTGTGATACATCACATCTAATGGGGGCATGTTGTAAATCTCATGTCTCATTTAGGTGAATGTTGCTGTTCTGCAATACCAAGCACAGCCACTATGCAATGTGTGGCGCTGTGATAGGTCAGTAGTAAAGAGAACACAGAGACTATCCAAATTCTGTAAAGTTTCTTGGAGCAGGGGAGAATTTTAGGTGTTGGACCCTTCACTGATGGGTCATCAATATTTTTGTCTTGGAAATCCTTGATCCGATCACATCTTATAATCAGTCATCAGAAACCCATCTTTTTATATATTTCCCTTTCTCTTCTGATCAATGGCTTCCAGCTTCTCCCTTAGTACTCTCTCCCAGTTGTCTTGCTTTTTGAGGTAGGTGCACCGAGTTTCCTTCTTCATCAAGGCTTCTATCTCTGGTGGTACCTCTGGTATAAGACCGGCTCGGAGAGTGACGTCCTGAAATTTAGCTGCTGATGCCGGTGCCAAGCAACATCTGGGCCTGGGGAAATTAATCATGTTATGACCTTACAGATGGTGCTGGCCAATATCTATAGAAAAAAACTGTGAAAACGTTTCAAAAAATAATGTGAAAAAAATCTAAATATAGTAACTCTACATAACAAATCTCTACTTACAAGTTTTGGTTGAGGTCAAACTGGCGGTAATGGTAAAAAGCAGCAACGGCAGAATGAGGACACAGCAGACACCGGTTCTCCTCCCAGCACCGGCGTATGGTCTGAAGGATGTCGTCATCTGTGACTGAGCAGGATTTCATCATTTGAAGGAGCTGGAGGAGAGAGGATCACAGGATTATCCTACTACTGTTTTTATTCTTTTATAATTCTGGTTTCCTGTTGTCACCACTAGAGGGAGCATTAGAGCAAACTATACAACAATGGTGATAAATACAACCTGGATGTGCAGCTCCGGAGGTAAATTGAGCCCTTTCTTCTCATTAAATTCATTCATAAGTTCTTTAATTTTTAAGCTGTCAGAATCTGCAGCAAGCCACAGTATCCGCTCCATGTTGTAGGGTTCCTTGATGTGAAAGTGTGGGATCATAGTATACAAAATAATTAGTATGACATAGTTTAGAGCTCAGTGTAAAAGGAAGATAGATGTTAAATTTCTAGTCATCGTTACCTGAATATCCATTGCAGAGGCCAATGTCCTCTCAGTATTCCCCAGGGAGAAGTCACCTTTCTGTACCGTACGGTGAATTATGTCATTACTATTCACTACAGCCACCAGCTGGATAGGCAGACCCATCTTCTGTGCAATACACCCCGCTGAGAGAGAAGAAATAATGTACTATGCCAGCAGAATACGGATGCGGAGGGCACAAGTGTGACAAGAGTTGGGGTCCCTTCTGGACAATGCTCTGCAGGGGGACCCCCATCCCTTGTGCCTGAAGATGAGGAGGTGGTCATGTCTGCCAATGTTGGTGCTGGTCCAGCCAGTGTGAGTGATGTGAATAATGTTGTGGTGGCTAATGTGAGTGGAGTGAGTGTAGCAAAACCATTAACAGCTTTGGGACTGAGTGAAGGAGTGACTGGTGGTACAGGTGGCACGGCTGAGTGTTGTGTAGAGGTGGGCACAGGGGTTGGCCCGGTTGCTCCCCCAGCGGTGTCCCCTGTTAAGAGCTATGCCAGTGTTGCTGCTGGGGGAAGTGGGGTCCCGTAATCCTTGTTTCTGGGCTCTGGGGATGGCTTTTTGCAATGGCGCCTCCTACAGGCCTTACAGAAGGATGAAAGGACAATCAATGTAGTGGGGCAGGAGGTTGATTTGTCGTTTTGGATAGAGAGGCACGGCCTGTCTGCCTTCCGAGAGCAAAGTGCTAACTGTAGGAATGTGGTCTGTCTTCGGTGGCGTGGCAGTGACGTGTGTCCCCCTCAGGCACGGGTAGTTGAGCTGCTACTGAAGATGGACTTCAAGACAGCTGACATGACATGGTACATGCCGAGTTTGAGGGGCTTGATCTCTTCTGGTCCAACTATGAGCTGAGATACAACAAGCCCGAGTGGCGGGACTTTGCTGTGCAAGCAGTGTCCTGCCAGACTGAAGTCAAGAAAGTAACAATTCTTACCCGTAACAAATCACTTTCTTGTTTTGATATAATGACCTGGATGAATCGCTATGGAGAGGTGTTGGGAGTACCCGAGAGAAATTGGGACGAGTATGATATGTGGTCAGGGGCCTGGACCTTCATGGTGAAGTTGAGGCATTCAGGTAACTCAGTCGCCCGCATCCCTTCAGCCTTCTTGTGGAGGGATCGGTAGCAGTAACTACCAATATAGAAAAAGAATTGAGCACTAATGGTGACAGTAAAAACAGAATGTTTATTTAGTACAATTAAAATTAGAACATATGAAGAAAAGGTGATCAGGAGGCAAACGTTGCTACGTGATAACTTTTTCTTGATATGTTCTTATTTTAATTGTACTAAATAAACATTCTGTTTTTATTGTTACCATTAGTGCTCAATTCTTTTTCTATATTGGTAGTGTCTGTTCTATAAACAGATGGTTGTAAATTGATTTGTGCCCTGTCATTCTATGGCACTTGTCCTTGTATGGCATTCCTGGTACAGGTCCACTCTTTTTGATAGTTGTGCTTTGTAGCAGTAAGTCAGAGTAGTGGGAGATGTTCAATAAAAGGGTGTTGAGATTCTTCCGCCAGCTCTCTAGCCTCAGGAGCGCCTGGACCAGTACCGCCTGTATCAGGGCCTGAGGAGGAAACTCGAGCATCTCGACTGGAGGTAGTCGTGAGGACATCTCCAGAGTGAAATCTTTGCTGAAGAGGTGTCAGTACGAAAGACTCGCATCTTTGGTTTTTGAGAAGGATTACAGGAAATTCCGGTCGGCCGACCCTTACAGAAACTGCAAGATTTCTGTGAGTGGTAAAGTTGTCACAGGATTGGTTGACAGCATGGGTTTCCTGAAAAGATCCAGATCGGGGATCCTGGAGGTCGTCCGATCCTTCTACTCACACCTTTTGGGCAGGAAGGATCTAGATCGGGATGTGATGTCTGCTTTCCTGTCCGTGAGCCAGGAGTAGACCCCTCCCTTGATGTTTTGACAGAGGAAGTCAGCCGGGCGATTGAAGGGTTCGTCCAATCACCAGGTCCGGATGGCTTAACATCCGAGTTTTATAAGACCTTTAAGGACGCCTTGGTTCCTCTCTTGACTAAGGTATTCAATGAGTGTCTTTCCTCGGGTACTCTGCCGAAGCCAATGAGGAGGTCTTCCCTGATCATCCTGTCAAAGGGTAAGGGCCAATCTCATATTGAGAACTGGCAGCCCATAGCGCTTCTCAATGAAAAGGTGCTGTTTAATCGTCTGCTGCAGAATTGCTCTGTTCCAGGCCGCAGTACATTTAGTGCTGTGCTTTGTGTCTGGGAGGCAGTGGAGCAGGGCAGGGCTGGTCTTTGGAAGGGGTACTTGCTGTCCTTGGATCAGCGTTTGATCTGGTTAACCACAAGTACCTCTGGTCTGTCCTTCTGAGGTATGGCATACAAAACTTCTGAGGTATGGTTTTGTATGCAGGGGTATAGAGTTTCCTGCTTGTGGTTGGATTGGCCGCTCTTTTGAGGTTGGGTCTGGTGGTCGCCAAGGTTGTCCCCTGAGCCCACTGTTGTATTTGTTCGCGATGGACCCATTCCTTAGGAGGGTTGATCGTGGGGTGTTGGTGGGAGTCAGGATGGATCAGTCGGCACTGGAAGTCACTTTTAGAGTGGTAGCGTAAGCCAATGATGTCACCGTTTTTGTATCCTCAGGAGGGGAGGCGCAATGGGTGATGTCAGAGGTTGACTGATACTCAGAGGCTTCTGGGTCCAAGATCAACCGGGATAAGTCTGAGAGTCTCTGGCTGGAAGAGGGAGGTCCAGGCTTTGATCTCCCGGACACTCTTCCAGGGCCCCAAGACTCTGCAAACTTCTCGGCATCGAATTTGGCCAGGGGGATTATCCCATGCAAAACTGGGACAGCAGGCTTGAGATCTCTGCTCAGAGGGTGGACCAGTGGAAGGGTTGGTCTTTGACCCTCAGGGACAGGGTTAACCTGATTAAAACTTACCTACTTCCGCTGCTGATATACCTGGGCAGTGTATGCATCTTGCCGGAACCCCTCTGGACTACAGTCTGCTCTTCCAACTGTTATGGGAAAATAGGTTGAAACTAGAATTGCGGTGGCCTACCGGAGAGCATGGACCACTTCCTGCTTCAGTGCCCCTTTAACACAGAGGTGTACAACCGGGTGGGCGCTTCCATCCATTGGCCAGGGTTGACCGGCCTTTGGTATGCCGAGTGGGCTTATGGAGCATTTAGAGTCCTGGGTGGTAGTCTAGTGGTCATGTACTAAATGTGGAACGCACGGTGCTTAGTATCGACGCAGCATAAAATCCTCCCGGTGTATGAGGTGGTTAGGAACATTCTGGGTGACCTGGTGAAGGTGCGCTCTCTGGAGTATGAGAGGCTGGGCACGGGGAGGGCCTCTCTCCTTTGGAGGGGGTTCTCCTTTAGTGTCCCTTAGTCTGTCATCTCCGCTCCTGGTGTTGGGCTGAAGCTGCACAGTAGATTTTTGTTTTGTGTTCTGAGCATGTAGTGATGTTGGGCTTGCAGGCGCCGAATCTGGGCTTTATGTGGTTTGGATTTGCTAATGATATGTATAGTATCTTCTGTAATCTAAGTTATATGTAGTTATATATCATTTTGTATATAGGTTGGTTGGTTTTGGGGTGTAGGGATTAGGTTGGGAGGGGGGTGGAAATGATTTGGACAATATGATCCTGGGCACTGGTCTGGACTATAAAATGAGAACTTTGGACGTTAGACCAGTGTCTGGGTGGGAGGGTGATGGGCGTGGGATTTAGTTAGTTATATTTAATGTTTTTATTTCCTGTTTATGGTTTTTTTTTGCTCTGTATTGTTTAGTTATTTATTGGAAAAAAAATAAAAAATTAAGTGGTGGGACTGGGTGAAGGTTTTGTTTGTTTTCATGCTGAATGTGTGGCTGGGCCAGGAGATTTTTGTAAGTCTCTTTTAGTTCATATTATTGTTCTTTTGTTTTATTCGGCCAGAAGTTATGGCTTGATGCTTAAGATTCTAATGTTTTGCATTTTTATATATAATAAAATATCTACAGGATGTAACTCAGGATCAGGGCAATGCAGGTACTGTAAACTATTAGACTACAAAATGACTTACCTGTAATGTTCCCAGCTCCACCTGTTGGTACCACTATTTCCACAGGAGGCAGCAGTTCATTGTCCTGCGATGGAGCACACTGGAAATATCCATAGAAGAAGTGGGCAATCTGCACCATCACTCGTGCCCAGTTAACAGAGTTTGTACTCATCAGATTATGTCTCTTAACAAATTCAGTGTCACCGAAGAGCTTTTTGATGGGTTCATCCAGCTCATCTGATGTTCCATCCACTATGCAAAAAAATCATAAAAATAAAATTGATGGAACAATCTGACACGAACGTGGCCTTAGTACTTCATGTACATACAAAAACTTGTCTCTTTATACCTGTAAACCTCCAGTGGAATATTTGACTACCGCTGATGATGTCTCCTTATACATAATTGGAGAATCTGTGCTCACCCAGAAAAACA
The DNA here is from genome assembly GCF_040894005.1 of Engystomops pustulosus. Lineage (NCBI taxonomy): Eukaryota > Metazoa > Chordata > Amphibia > Anura > Leptodactylidae > Engystomops > Engystomops pustulosus. The sequence continues at coordinate 275,907,833 of NC_092411.1, read as the reverse complement.
AGGGCAGAGTGTCTCCTATTGTAGTCACTGGAGTTTAGTAACATTGCCCCCCAATATTTCTAGAACCATACAAGGCTTATATAAAGCAGAGTAACGTCATAGACGTGTATACTGTAGAATCCAGTGCCATGGTGTAACCTCAGTGCCTACATCTGGCAGATTGGGTTATAAATAAATTTAAAGTGAACCTGTCAGCAGTAATGTCATTTTTAGCTGGTGACAGGTTCCAATACCCTGTGCTATGCTTATTTTAAAAATGTCAGCACTTAATTTCAGTAATTTATAAAAGTTTATTTCACATAACTTGGCTCCCTGCCAGCGGCGTGTGGTGAGTCCCAGTGGGGAGGGGGAGGCATCTGTAGCCTGTGTGCCTTAGTTTCAGTCTTCTCATGCATCCCCTCCCCCTCCTCCCCTGCCTGCTCAATGCACATGACATGAAGAGTAGTGGGTGGAGAGAGCTGTATGAGTGTGGAAGAGAGGAGACTGAGACACAGGCTGCTGGAGCTGCCCTACCAGGACTCACCACATGCTGCTGGCCAGGAGCAAGGTAATGTGAAGTAACATTGCTAACTGCCAGCAAGTCACGAGGGAGGGGGCAGCTCCAACAACCCCCATCTCCTTGATTCATCTTTCCCTCCTCCTCACTCATTCCCCTGCCTCCTCCAATCACCTGCTTACTCCCCCCCCGTCAGCTAGAGATGTCAGCAGAATCGAGGAGCCGTTGGAGCTGCCTCTCCCTGGTACTTACTGAATGGTGCTGGCAAGGAGCCAGGATATCTCTAATATATTTTTATAAAGTACGGAAGCTATTCAGACTGCAGACAAAGGCATTTTTAAACTTATCATTGCAGAGGTTATTGGAACCTGTCACTATCTAAAAAGTGTCATTCCTGATCACAGGTTCACTTTAAAGAAATGATTCTCAAAGATTCTTCTTACAAAATACCGACCAGCATACACGTGTACGTTGTCCTCAATGACTGTCGTCATCTGTCTCTCTTGGATTTCCGTACAACGGCCATGCGGTAACAAGACGGTGATATCAATATTCGGGATTCCTCGCACGCTTTCTATAGCAGCACTTCCCGTGTCTCCAGATGTTCCTGAAAGGTGATAATATGTTTACTACATTTATTCCATAATATATTCACATACAATATACACGCATCGGCCACTTTATTAGGTACACCTGTCCAACTGCTCGTTAACACTTAATTTCTAATCAGCCAATCACATGGCGGCAACTCAGTGCATTTAGGCATGTAGACATGGTCAAGACAATCTCCTGCAGTTCAAACTGAGCATCAGTATGGGGAAGAAAGGTGATTTGAGTGCCTTTGAACGTGGCATGGTTGTTGGTGCCATAAGGGCTGGTCTGAGTATTTCAGAAACTGCTGATCTACTGGGATTTTCACGCACAACCATCTCTAGGGTTTACAGAGAATATTCCGAAAAAGAAAAAACATTCAGTGAGCGGCAGTTCTGTGGGCGGAAATGCCTTGTTGATGCCAGAGGTCAGAGGAGAATGGGCAGACTGGTTTGAGCTGATAGAAAGGCAACAGTGACTCAAATCGTTACAATCGTTACCCGTTACAACCAAGGTAGGCAGAAGAGCATCTCTGAACGCACAGTACGTCCAACTTTGAGGCAGATGGGCTACAGCAGCAGAAGACCACACCGGCTGCCACTCCTTTCAGCTAAGAACAGGAAACTGAGGCTACAATTTGCACAAGCTCATCGAAATTGGACAGTAGAAGATTGGAAAAACGTTGCCTGGTCTGATGAGTCTCGATTTCTGCTGCGACATTCGGATGGTAGGGTCAGAATTTGGCGTCAACAACATGAAAGCATGGATCCATCCTGCCTTGTATCAACGGTTCAGGCTGGTGGTGGTGGTGTCATGGTGTGGGGGATATTTTCTTGGCACTCTTTGGGCCCCTTGGTACAACGCCACAGCCTACCTGAGTATTGTTGCTGACCATGTCCATCCCTTTATGAGCACAATGTACCCTGTAACATCTGATGGCTACTTTCAGCAGGATAATGCGCCATGTCATAAAGCTGGAATCATCTCAGACTGGTTTCTTGAACATGACAATGAGGTCACTGGACACAAATGGCCTCCACAGTCACCAGATCTCAATCCAATAGAGCATCTTTGGGATGTGGTGGAACGGGAGATTCGCATCATGGATGTGCAGCCGACAAATCTCCGGCAACTGTGTGATGCCATCATGTCAATATGGACCAAAATCTCTGAGGAATGCTTCCAGCCACGAAGAATTGAGGCAATTCTGAAGGCAAAAGGGGGTCCAACCCGTTACTAGCATGGTCTACCTAATAAAGTGGCCGGTGAGTGTATATTCTCTGTAGCAAAGAATAAGATAATAGTATTAAAGGAAAGCCCTTTCATATGTGCTATAAAGCCTTTTACTGCCTTCAATTCACAAATACAAGACGGAAATCAATGAAGACCATCTGATGTGTTTGTGTATCTTCTAGTGAACTTCTTCGACATCACGACATGACTTCTACGACATGACTCTACCAAGAAGAGCAACCACAAAGCTAGTGCCTCTACCAAGAAGGGAAACCACTCTGGCTTCACTATGCGACTGCACAGGCATGGGGAGCTTCAGTATGAGGTAAGTATAAAGGTTTTTTATTATAATTGAGGGGACATAGGGACTCGCTAAAGGGCGATCTGGGAAAATAAACAGCTGCTCCATGGGTGGCCCTCTGGGTGGTTTAGTATTAAAAAATTGCCCTGGGTTATTTATCATATGCCAACACTTGTGCGCCAGCAACTCATACGAAAAGCCAGCGGAGCCCACCCCTGGCTGCCCGACTCCCCCACCTTCACACCCTTCCACACCCTCTGGCAATAAGCTATCATTTCTCACATATTTTGGTGCAGAAGCCCCCTAATAAATATACCTTTGTATGCCTAATTCTTCAGAACCATAGGAACTTACCAACCAAGATATTCACATGTCTGTTGTTCTTTTTCAAGAAGTAATCCAAAAACTGCCCCACACATGACATCGCAAGATCCTTAAAGGCGTGAGTAGCTCCGTGCCACATCTCCAAGACACTGAGATCACTTTTCAGCCTAGACACTGGCACAACATCCTTGTGCCTAAAGCGACCTAAGGCTTTGTCTATCAGACCTAAAATATACAAATATTATTGGTACATAAAGGCCTGAAACTGCCAGACTGTTATTATGAATATAAATGAGTACTTCCCCCACCTCCCCGCAGGAGGCAGGTGTATGACTATATATAACTTACCATTGAGATCACTTCTAGGAATAGCTTCAGGGGGGATAAAGAGAGCGCATACTTCCTTCACTAAGTCTTTGTAGGAGAGAGATCTCCATGTTGTCAGTGTTACATTGTTCAGTTTGGGAATGTGCTCCGGCATAAACAGGCCTCCATCAGCTGCAAAACCAGCAAATAGTACTCCTTCAAAATCCACACCCACCACACCTCCACGTGTGCTAGTGTACTGCATACTTTAACCTGTGGAGGGAGTCATTATAACTTTTAGAAACCAATAAAAACACAAAAAATAACAATACTACTGATATAATACTGCCCCCTCTGTACATGAATAAAACTACTATAATACTGCCCTCTATGTACAAGAATATAACTACTATAATACTGCCCCCTCTGTACAGGAATATAACTACTATAATACTGCCCCCTATGTACAAGAATATAACTACTATAATACCGCCCCCTATGTACAAGAATATAACTACTATAATACTGCCCCCTATGTACAAGAATATAACTACTATAATACTGCCCCCTATGTACAAGAATATAACTACTCTAATACTGCCCACTATGTACAAGAATATAACTACTATAATACTGCCCCCTATGTACAAGAATATAACTACTATAATACTGCCCCCTATGTACAGGAATATAACTACTATAATACTGCCCCCTATGTACAAGAATATAACTACTATAATACTGCCCCCTATGTACAGGAATATAACTACTATAATACTGCCCCTATGTACAAGAATATAACTACTATAATACTGCCCCCTATGTACAAGCATATAACTACTATAATACTGCCCCTATGTACAAGAATATAACTACTATAATACTGCACCCTATGTACAAGAAAATAACTACTATAATACTGCCCCCTATGTACAAGAATATAACTACTATAATACTGCCCCCTATGTACAGGAATATAACTACTATAATACTGCCCCCTATGTACAGGAATATAACTACTATAATACTGCCCCCTATGTACAAGAATATAACAACTATAATACTGCCCCCTATGTACAGGAATATAACTACTATAATACTGCCCCTATGTACAGGAATATAACTACTATAATACTGCCCCTATGTACAAGAATATAACTACTATAATACTGCCCCTATGTACAAGAATATAACTACTATAATACTGCCCCCTATGTACAAGAATATAACTACTATAATACTGCCCCCTATGTACAAGAATATAACTACTATAATACTGCCCCCTATGTACAAGAATATAACTACTATAATACTGCCCCTATGTACAAGAATATAACTACTATAATACTGCCCCCTATGTACAAGAATATAACTACTATAATACTGCCCCCTATGTACAAGAATATAACTACTATAATACTGCCCCCTATGTACAAGAATATAACTACTATAATAATGCCTCCTATATACAAGAATATAACTACTATAATACTGCCCCCTATGTACAAGAATATAACTACTATAATACTGGCCACTATGTACAAGAATATAACTTCTATAATACTGCCCCTATGTACAGGAATATAACGACTATAATACTGCCCTCTATGTACAAGAATATAAATACTATAATACTGCCCCCTATGTACAGGAATATAACTACTATAATACTGCCTCCGATGTACAAGAATATAACTACTATAATACTGACTCCTATGTACAAGTATATAACTACTATAATACTGCCCCTATGTACAAGAATATAACTACTATGATACTGCCCCCTATGTACAAGAATATAACTACTATGATACTGCCCCCTATGTACAAGAATATAACTACTATAATACTGCCCCCTATGTACAGGAATATAACTACTATAATACAGCCCCCAATGTACAAGAATATAACTATTATAATACTGCCCCCTATGTACAAGAATATAACTACTATAATACTACCCCCTATGTACAAGAATATAACTACTATAATACTGCTCCCTATGTAAAAAAATATAACTACTATAATGCTGCTCCCTATGTACAGGAATATAACTACTATAATACTGCCCCTATGTACAAGAATATAACTACTATAATACTGCCCCTATGTACAAGCATATAACTACTATAATACTGCCCCTATGTACAAGAATATAACTACTATAATACTGCCCCCTATGTACAAGAATATAACTACTATAATACTACCCCCTATGTACAAGAATATAACTACTATAATACTACCCTCTATGTACAAGAATATAACTACTATAATACTGCTCCCTATGTACAAAAATATAACTACTATAATACTGCCCCCTATGTACAAGAATATAACTACTATAATACTACCCCCTATGCACAAGAATATAACTACTATAATACTGCTCCCTATGTACAAAAATATAACTACTATAATACTGCCCCCTATGTACAGGAATATAACTACTATAATACTGGCCACTATGTACAGGAATATAACTACTATAATACTGCCCCCTATGTACAAGAATATAACTACTATAATACTGCCCCCTATGTACAAGAATATAACTACTATAATACTGCCCCCTATGTACAGGAATATAACTACTATAATACTGCCCCCTATGTACAAGAATATAACTACTATAATACTGCCTCCTATGTACAGGAATATAACTACTATAATACTGCCCCCTATGTACAAGAATATAACTACTATAATACTGCCCCCTATGTACCAGAATATAACTACTATAATACTGCCCCTATGTACAGGAATATAACTACTATAATACTGCTCCCTATGTACAAAAATATAACTACTATAATACTGCCCCCTATGTACAGGAATATAACTACTATAATACTGGCCACTATGTACAGGAATATAACTACTATAATACTGCCCCCTATGTACAAGAATATAACTACTATAATACTGCCCCCTATGTACAAGAATATAACTACTATAATACTGCCCCCTATGTACAAGAATATAACTACTATAATACTGCCCCCTATGTACCAGAATATAACTACTATAATACTGCCCCTATGTACAGGAATATAACTACTATAATACTGCCCCCTATGTACAAGAATATAACTACTATAATACTGCCTCCTATGTACAGGAATATAACTACTATAATACTGCCCCCTATGTACAAGAATATAACTACTATAATACTGCCCCCTATGTACCAGAATATAACTACTATAATACTGCCCCTATGTACAGGAATATAACTACTATAATACTGCCCCCTATGTACAAGAATATAACTACTATAATACTGCCCCCTATGTACAAGAATATAACTACTATAATACTGCCCCCTATGTACAGGAATATAACTACTATAATACTGGCCACTATGTACAGGAATATAACTACTATAATACTGCCCCCTATGTACAAGAATATAACTACTATAAAACTACCCCCTATGTACAAGAATATAACTACTATAATACTGCCCCCTATGTACAAGAATATAACTACTATAATACTGCCCCTATGTACAGGAATATAACTACTATAATACTGGCCACTATGTACAGGAATATAACTACTATAATACTGCCCCCTATGTACAAGAATATAACTACTATAATACTGCCCCCTATGTACAAGAATATAACTACTATAATACTGCCCCCTATGTACAGGAATATAACTACTATAATACTGCCCCCTATGTACAAGAATATAACTACTATAATACTGCCCCCTATGTACAAGAATATAACTACTATAATACTGCCCCCTATGTACAAGAATATAACTACTATAATACTGCTCCCTATGTACAAAAATATAACTACTATAATACTGCCCCCTATGTACAGGAATATAACTACTATAATACTGGCCACTATGTACAGGAATATAACTACTATAATACTGCCCCCTATGTACAAGAATATAACTACTATAATACTGCCCCCTATGTACAAGAATATAACTACTATAATACTGCCCCCTATGTACAGGAATATAACTACTATAATACTGCCCCCTATGTACAAGAATATAACTACTATAATACTGCCCCCTATGTACAGGAATATAACTACTATAATACTGCCCCCTATGTACAAGAATATAACTACTATAATACTGCCCCCTATGTACCAGAATATAACTACTATAATACTGCCCCTATGTACAGGAATATAACTACTATAATACTGCCCCCTATGTACAGGAATATAACTACTATAATACTGCCCCTATGTACAGGAATATAACTACTATAATACTGCCCCCTATGTACAAGAATATAACTACTATAATACTGCCCCCTATGTACAAGAATATAACTACTATAATACTGCCCCTATGTACAGGAATATAACTACTATAATACTGCCCCCTATGTACAAGAATATAACTACTATAATACTGCCCCCTATGTACAGGAATATAACTACTATAATACTGGCCACTATGTACAGGAATATAACTACTATAATACTGCCCCCTATGTACAAGAATATAACTACTATAATACTACCCCCTATGTACAAGAATATAACTACTATAATACTGCCCCCTATGTACAAGAATATAACTACTATAATACTGCCCCTATGTACAGGAATATAACTACTATAATACTGCCCCCTATGTACAAGAATATAACTACTATAATACTGCCCCCTATGTACAAGAATATAACTACTATAATACTGCCCCCTATGTACAGGAATATAACTACTATAATACTGCCCCCTATGTACAAGAATATAACTACTATAATACTGCCCCCTATGTACAGGAATATAACTACTATAATACTGCCCCCTATGTACAAGAATATAACTACTATAATACTGCCCCCTATGTACAAGAATATAACTACGATAATACTGCCCCCTATGTACAAGAATATAACTACTATAATACTGCCCCCTATGTACAGGAATATAACTACTTCAATACTGCCCCCTATGTACAAGAATATAACTACTATAATACTGCCCCCTATGTACAAGAATATAACTACTATAATACTGCCCCCTATGTACAAGAATATAACTACTATATCTGTCCTCCCAGGACCTCAGCTTACACATCCTATGAGTATAAAACTTTCCTAGAATATTTATCCTGTGTTACAGCCAGGGTGGAGAATGAAGGGTTACTCTGAGAGGTCAGGGTGACAGTAACACATGCAGTGGAAGTTAAAGGGGCGGTTTATATAGTACCTGGTCCGAAGCCTCCTGCGGTTACTTCAGGGCAAAGCACAATTGTACTTTCCTGCGATTCCCGTATTAAAAAATATCCACATAAAGTTGTAGAACTTCAGGGAGATCCTATAGAGTTCTCCGTGCGAGACGGATGTGCCCTCTGCCCCCTGGTCCCGTGACTGTGTCTGTCTTAAAGGAGCAGCACTAAAGCTCAGTGAGAGGGAGAGGAGTCAGTGTGTGGTGCACAACTCTGCTGCTCCAGATATCACTCATAGAGTAATAATAACACGTCCAAGATCCACAGAATCACTTGCTTTTCTATGGATCTGAGACTCATTGACCTTTCACGCAGGGAAGGGTCTAACCTTCTAACTTCTGAGTCTTGGCTGTGGATCAATGGGGAAACGTTATATGACTTATTCAAGTTATTCTGGGATGAGAATTACAAAATCGATATCCATTGTGCCCACCCCATGTGACTACTATGGCACCCCCAGATCCTCCCTCATGACCATTCATTGTATGTATCCACCTAAACTGCCGGTGGGGCATGGGCACACCTAGCACTAAGACCGGTCATCTATCATTCACATTGACTACCGTCTCTCTAGTTTGAGGATGTGAGCATGAAGCCTGCTGCAGGTGGACGGAGAGCGGGCATGACTATCTGGACTGGGAGGGGGCTATAGACTTGGGTTTGAGTTAATTTGGGGGAGGAGAATGCAATCTAAGTTGATAGGGGGTTTTAAAATGGGGGTAGTGAGTTTTTTAGGGCTGGCAGGAAGGGCAAGCCTCATTGTGGCCAGAAAATTTTTTCACCCGCCCTTCAATGAGTTGTTATGTATAGGGAACGCTCATGCGTTTGTTGGGGAGTAGGGTGTTATAGTCTCCAATGGTTGGTCTAGGGCCAACCTCTTCGCCACTCAGCTAGGAGGTTGGCGGCAAGTGGAGCTGTGGGTGTGGTTCTTGTGTACTGAGTGTGCAATTTTTGGTTACAGGCGACTTGTCTATCTACAAGGTTTGTTATAGTCTGGAAGGCATGCTAATTTTAGTGGTGTTGCCAAGAGCGCAGCTATCATTACCTATAATGTTATGTTATAATTAGAGATGAGCGAGCATACTCGTCCGAGCCTGATGCTCGTTCGAGTATTAGCGTACTTGAGTCTCCCATTGACTACAATGGGGCTCGTTATTCGAAATGAGCACTCGAGCATCGGGAAAAGTTCATCTCGAATAACGAGTACCCGAGCATTTTAGTGCTCGCTCATCTCTAGTTATAATGTCATTTCTAAACTGACATTTTTCTATCTTTCAGATTGTATTCAAGTATTGTTATTAATAAAGCTGTGACCATTCATCTTTCCAACCCAAAACTGTCTCTGCGTTTTATTAGTGAGATGGGTGGTTAAGCTAGAAGTGTATGGTTTTTCCCCAGCCCATGATCTCAGTCATTGCCGGGTCAGGATTTTTAGAATTTCTCAGTCTTGCGTGATCAGTCTCCAGTGTTCTATCTTAGGCTATATTCACACGAACGTATGGGGGACATATATACGGCCGCCGTATATACGGCCGATATACGTCCCCCATACACTTCTATGGGCGCACGGCACCCTACGGGAGCGGTACGGTGCCGCACATGTGCGGCACCGTACCGTTCCGTACCCGGGAAAAAGATAGGACCTGTCCTATCTTTTCCCGTAATACGGCGCCGTGCGCCATAGGTTGCTATGGAGAGGGGCGGGGGTGAGCTGCGCTCACCTCCTCCTCCTCTCCCCGTACACTGCCGTTGCCCGCTACGGTACGGTACGGGCGGGCAACGACAGTGTGAATGTAGCCTTACCATGAGATAGGTCTGGCCTCCTGCCCTCATCCAGCCATAGCCAGACTGATCAGGTTGGCTCCTACGTAAGGCAAAGTAAAATGTAAAAGTAGTAGACTGAATGCTAAAGTCTTCTCTATCAAGGTGCTGATTCTCAGTTATATCTATTGCAAAAAAAAAAAAAAAGCCCCATAAAAATCAAATAATTCCCATCTCTAATTAGTGATAGTCACTCAGCTTTCCAAGAATGCTGAATTGCAAATATCTTATCAATCAGGTGTGTAAGATAGTCCGTGTCTCTGTAGCTTCCCATACACTATACAATTACCAATAGTCACTAGTGATGGGAATTAAGGCTCTTTTTAGTGAGCTGGATCATTAAGCCCTGCTCATTAAAATGAGCCGACTCTTCTACTGAAAGGCTCCCTATTACAGGGAGTCCCCTACTTGAGAACACCTGACTTAAAGACAACCCCTAGTTACAAATGGCCCTCTGGTAATTGGTAATTTACTGGACTTTAGACCTAGACTGCAATAATCAGCTGTAACAGATATCACAGGTGTCTGTAATGAAGCTTTATTGTTAATCCTGGTTCTTATGACAATCCAACATTTTTTAAATCCATTTGTCACAGAGACCCAAAAAATTTTGTCTGGGGTTATAAAATATACAGTTCCGACTTACATACAAATTCAACTTAAGAACAAACCTCCAGAACCTTTCCTGTACGTAACCCAGGGACTTCCTGTACATGTATAATAGGGAGCCTCAGTCCAGTCAGTCATCCTTCTCCACACCACTTGGGGAGCCGATTAGTGGTGGGGTTGCTCACTGCAGGGAGCAGACTCCCATTGTTCACATAGAAGAGTCGACTCTTAGAACCGGTCATAACATCCTCAGTAACAGGGGGTGAGCGACCGGGCCAAAAAGGAGAGGGGGGCCCGTGGCTGCTGCAATTCAGTGTAAGAGCATCTGCTCTGCTCTCATACAGGAAAAAGACAGATTGTATCGGGCAGATGCTATTACATTGAATTGTAACGGGCCACCATGTCGGCCTGACACTGCTCTAAGCTGTAGAGTCATGGGGGAGGGTCCCTGCACTGCCACCATACATAGTTGATAACATGGACGTCTCCCACGCCAACAACGCCATAATTGTGCTGCCGGTGCTGGGACACTTACATCCCATGGAAGCGTGTTAAATTAGTAATAAAGGACACCTATTAGGATAGGGCCAGGTAATGAGGTAATTATTAAACACTGGGGCATTCAATAAGAATAGGGACATAATACAGGGGGGTTCTCATCAAGACCAATTTGTCATGCTTGTGCAGCGCTGCGTAATCTGTGTGCGCTATATAAATAAAGAATTATTATTAAGAATTATTAAGAAAGGGGGCACTTACTAACAATGGGGCCAAAAAGGGGGCACCTACTAAGAGGGCACTAACTATAAAAAGAGGCAAATATGAATAAAGGGGGAAAAAAGTAAACAAAGATGGAAACAACAAGGAAGTTGATAGTAACTCTTTAAGTTCTTAACTTAAAGGACATTATAACATCCTTGAATGGAAAAAAAACTTCAGAAAGTGAGTTTATAAAATTATGCAAATGAGACACTCCTTCCTACATCACCACAGAGCCTCTTGCCTAAATTTACGCACGCCCCACCTCTGTTCATCGCAGCCTGGTCCCGACTATTGAATGAGTAGACAGACAGTTACGTCACGATCAACAGACGCAACCAGGCTACAACAGGGGTGGGGCATCCACAAATTAACAGCCGGCAGAGCCAAGAGGTGCTCTGGTGACATAAGCCAGAGCACCTCTGGCTTATTTGCATAATTTTATAAACTTGCTCTCTGGAGCTTTGTGCCTTCCCAGGATTTAATAAAAATGGTTTCATCCCCTAGAAGACAAAAAGAGCAAGTAAGTTAGGGCAGTCTACCATCAGTAAATCTGATGCTAGATGTCCATTAAGTGGGGACACAACCTAAAAAAGGAGCTTAAACCTTGGTAAGGAAGTTAGGACAATTAACCAATAAAAGGACAATTAAACTTATAGCACTGAGGAGGGCACTAATCCAAAGAGGGAGCAAATGAATCAGTGCTAGGTAAGTGAACAGCATTAAACTTCGAGGCAGGGGTACACTAAATTTTGGTAGGTAGGGGGCCCTGTTAGGAATTTTGTCACTGGGCAAAGTGAACTAAAGTTCACCTCTGCCTCGAAGTTTAATGCTGTCCCCTTACTCATGCCTGATATTCAGGAGACCAGACCAATTCCCCCAAGTAAAACTGGGACCCATCATTGCGACCCTAATCTGGAACTTATTGTTTAGGTCCAGTAGAAATCCTATGTTGTGAAGGACCAGAAAAAGAGTCAAAATATTCTTCAAGCTAGGGGAGGGTTATGTGAGAGAGATACTAGAAAAAAGACCTAGACTAATAGGGGCTTATTTACTAAGGGTCCGCGGGACAGCAATTCCATCCGGTTTTGCGAATATTTCTGATGTGCGCCGAATTGCACCGGGATTTTGGCACACGCAATCAGATTTTGGCGCATCGGCTTGCACGCAACAGAAATCGGGGCCGTTGGACAACCCGACGGATTCGGACTAACCACGGAATTTAAAAAAGAATTGTGTCGCGAGATCAAGCACTCACATGCACCAAGAAGAAGAAGGTGAACTCCGGCGGACCTCGGGGCAGAAGTGACCTTAGTGAATGGCGGCAGACCCGAATTCACGTCGGACAATGCACCGTGGGATCGCGCCGGGACCGGGTAAGTAAATCTCTTAGAGAGTTGTGATGTATGGTCCACCTGAGACTACCTATGAATTTTGGGGGCACAAGGAATAGCTTAGAGGTCAAACACAAGGACAAAGGTTACCTGGAACTGTCTACTGTGTAGTGAAGTGACCTCCACTGGTGGAAGATTGTAACCATCTATTTTACTGCAGCTCCAAGGCCACAAGACCTATAGTCCCTTATCTTTTCAGTCGTTCCTGCAAACTACTGTGACAAACCCAACATATCTACTCAGGACTGTGTTGTCTCTATTTTGGTTGCTCTATCTCCACCTTAAAAAACATGGAGAGACGCACAGATGAGTAGCTCAGTGTTCACTTACACGCACAAGGGGCAACTATACGTTATTACAGTATTTCCAAAAATAAAAGAAGTTTCTTCAGTGAATATAAGGGAAGGAATAACCTGTAAATAGAACTCAGGTGACAATTATTTCTATATTTTCTCTTGATCCTTCGCCATGAGTGACGGAGCCGTCGATTACTAATCATGTCACCCTTGCACCTTGATATGAGGACACGCTAGACTGTGATAAGGAAGTGTCTGCATATACAACGTGGAAAGCGCTCGATCAAATAATCCAGCCTCTCCGATCAGGCTCTGCAGCTGATAAGAAGCAATATAGACCTCGGCTGCCCACGCAGCACACAGATCAAAGTAACCCCTAATAACCCCAAATATATTGGACTGATAAAGACACAGAAACAAAGTACACAAGACACTGAGAGATTACAGCTTCTAGGCCCCAAGGGTAAAAGTAATTCTGGGGTCCACTGTGCACCTCCAGATATTACCTGACCCCTGAAAGTTTATAAATACATAGTGACACATATTCTAACCAGTCAGCTGCCCAGACCCTTCCTTTATCTGTGTTGTGGGGTCCTGTCTATATCCTGCCGCTTAGCCCCTACCTCTGACTCCTTCTGTTATGTGGGGTCCTGTCTATATCCTGCCGCTTAGCCCCTACCTCTGACTCCTTCTGTTATGGGGGTCCTGTCTATATCCTGCCGCCTAGCCCCTACCTCTGACTCTTTCTGTTATGTGGGGTCCTGTCTATATACTGCCGCCTAGCCCCTACCTCTGACTCCTTCTGTTATGTGGGGTCCTGTCTATATCCTGCCGCCTAGCCCCTACCTCTGACTCCTTCTGTTATGTGGGGTCCTGTCTATATCCTGTCGCCTAGCCCCTACCTCTGACTCCTTCTGATATGTGGGGTCCTGTCTATATCCTGCCGCCTAGCCCCTACCTCTGACTCCTTTTGTTATGTGGGGTCCTGTCTATATCCTGCCGCCTAGCCCCTACCTCTGACTCTTTCTGTTATGTGGGGTCCTGTCTATATCCTGCCGCCTAGCCCCTACCTCTGACTCCTTCTGTTATGTGGGGTCCTGTCTATATCCTGCCGCCTAGCCCCTACCTCTGACTCTTTCTGTTATGTGGGGTCCTGTCTATATCCTGCCACCTAGCCCCTACCTCTGACTCTTTCTGTTATGGGGGTCCTGTCAGTATCCTGCCACCTAGCCCCTACCTCTGACTCTTTCTGTTATGTGGGGTCCTGTCTATATCCTGCCACCTAGCCCCTACCTCTGACTCTTTCTGTTATGGGGGTCCTGTCAGTATCCTGCCACCTAGCCCCTACCTCTGACTCCTTCTGTTATGTGGGGTCCTGTCTATATCCTGTCGCCTAGCCCCTACCTCTGACTCCTTCTGATATGTGGGGTCCTGTCTATATCCTGCCGCCTAGCCCCTACCTCTGACTCCTTTTGTTATGTGGGGTCCTGTCTATATCCTGCCGCCTAGCCCCTACCTCTGACTCTTTCTGTTATGTGGGGTCCTGTCTATATCCTGCCGCCTAGCCCCTACCTCTGACTCCTTCTGTTATGTGGGGTCCTGTCTATATCCTGCCGCCTAGCCCCTACCTCTGACTCTTTCTGTTATGTGGGGTCCTGTCTATATCCTGCCACCTAGCCCCTACCTCTGACTCTTTCTGTTATGGGGGGTCCTGTCTATATCCTGCCATCTAGCCCCTACCTCTGACTCCTTCTGTTATGTGGGGTCCTGTCTATATCCTGCCACCTAGCCCCTACCTCTGACTCTTTCTGTTATGGGGGGTCCTGTCTATATCCTGCCGCCTAGCCCCTACCTCTGACTCCTTCTGTTATGTGGGGTCCTGTCTATATCCTGCCGCCTAGCCCCTACGTCTGACTCCTTCTGTTATGGGGGGTCCTGTCAATATCCTGCCGCCTAGCCCCTACGTCTGACTCTTTCTGTTATGGGGGTCCTGTCAGTATCCTGCCACCTAGCCCCTACCTCTGACTCTTTCTGTTATGGGGGTCCTGTCAGTATCCTGGTGCCTAGCCCCTACCTCTGACTCTTTCTGTTATGGGGGTCCTGTCAGTATCCTGGTGCCTAGCCCCTACTTCTGACTCTTTCTGTTATGGGGGGTCTTGTCAGTGTCCTGCCACCTAGCCCCTACCTGTGACTCCTTCTGTTGTTACGGGTCCTGTTAGTAGTGCAGTTTATAATAAAGATGATTAGGCTGATTGGGACTTACATGTCTTCTCTGATGATATCTCTGACCCAGACATCACCTCTCTTATGCTCCTGCTTTTTGAAGTGTAATGGACAAAACAGAACTCATAATCTGTACACAACCTAACACATCGCTCCCACCATCACATTGAATGGCTCTACACCCTTGGTTCCACTAGTTCCACTACCCTGGAGTAATTGTTGACTCTAATGTATACTTTATGCCTCACATCCAGGCCCTCACTTAAACCTGACACCTCAAGAACATCTCTCGCATCTGATCTTTCCTCAACCCAAGGGGATCACTATAGCACCGAGGCAGCAGGCCCGCTGTCTTGGGGTTGTGCTGGACTCTGACCTTTCCTTTTCACCTTATATTCAATCTCTTGCTCGCTCTTGCCGTATGCATCTCAGAAACATCTCCAGAATCCGGCCGTTTCTGACATTTGAAACTTCTAAAATGCTAATTGTTGCACTTATACTTGAAGGAGGGAGCCACAGCACCAAAGATGAAGTTCAAGAAGATTTATTTACATGTGCAACCAAACATGTTCAGCGCGACGTTTCGATTCGCAATGAATCTTTATCAAGCATAAAAAATGGCTGACGCCCGTACATATATATACAAAACACACTCAGTGACGTCATTTCCCTTGTGACGAAATACATAGTTAATGAGGTATACAATTCATATAAAATACATTGAAATAAGAGGAGGGCTATACTCCATAGGTGAATCTTAATAACAGTGAATATTGTGAATTTCATAATTAATAAAAGACACCAATGACAGACCATCCAAATCAGATAGTCCTTGGTAGTCATAGGTGATTAAAAACACATGTGTCCCCGTCAGAAATTTGTTGATGAGGCGTCTCCATGGGGCCAGTCCAAAGGCTCTGCAACAGCGCATGCGTAGTGAGCGAGGTTGTCATAGCGACTCCAGTCACCTGACCGGTATCGGCATCCATAGTGTTTGCTTCGATCATGTGATACACCCCGTCCACGAAGCGTACCGGAGGTAAGTACAATCAGAAAAGTACTCATAATCAGACTGTAAATGGCGTAAATATCTAATAGTATCTAATAATTTAAACGCTACGTGGCAAAACCGGGGTCCACAACTATACGGCAGAAGTATATTGAGGAAATATCTAAAAGGAAACCCTATAATACAAGAATTAAGTTTGATTAGAGGGTCAAGCATTCACCAAGAGCATACATAATAGGCCTCCTGAGGTACGTGGGGCTTACCAAGGCAAGTCAACAAGTGTCCAAATAGGACCAAGTCACGACCGGCACAAAATTGATTGTACTTACCTCCGGTACGCTTCGTGGACGGGGTGTATCACATGATCGGAGCAAACACTATGGATGCCGATACCGGTCAGGTGACTGGAGTCGCTATGACAACCTCGCTCACTACGCATGCGCTGTTGCAGAGCCTTTGGACTGGCCCCATGGAGACGCCTCATCAACAAATTTCTGACGGGGACACACGTGTTTTTAATCACCTATGACTACCAAGGACTATCTGATTTGGATGGTCTGTCATTGGTGTCTTTTATTAATTATGAAATTCACAATATTCACTGTTATTAAGATTCACCTATGGAGTATAGCCCTCCTCTTATTTCAATGTATTTTTTATGAATTGTATACCTCATTAACTATGTATTTCGTCACAAGGGAAATGACGTCACTGAGTGTGTTTTGTATATATATGTACGGGCGTCAGCCATTTTTTATGCTTGATAAAGATTCATTGCGAATCGAAACGTCGCGCTGAACATGTTTGGTTGCACATGTAAATAAATCTTCTTGAACTTCATCTTTGGTGCTGTGGCTCCCTCCTTCAAGTATATTGACTCCTGGTTTCCGGCATCAGAAACTTCGGCCGCGGCCACCACCATAAACTGCTCCTCATTAGAGACGGATTGCTGTCCTACCCCTCCAATTGTTGCACTTATTCACTCTCGACTAGACTACTGTAACTCCTTACTAATCGGTCTTCCACTCTCTAAACTCTCTCCTCTTCAATCTATTCTTAATGCAGCAGCCAGGCTCGTCTTTCAGGCCAAACGCTACACGGATCCCTCCAGTTTGTGCCAATCACTGCACTGGCTACCTGTCTCCTTCCGTATTCACTTTAAAATAATAACCCTCATCCACAAAGCTCTGAATAATGCTGCACCTCCCTATCTCTCTTCTCTCATCTCAGTCTATCGCCCTTCCCGTGCTCTTCGATCTGCCAGTGACAATAGATTAATCTCTACCTTAATTCGAACCTCCCATGCACGTATCCAGGACTTCTCCCGAGTTGCACCAATTCTCTGGAATGCCCTTCCCCAGACTCTGAGACTAATACCCACCCTCCAAAGCTTCAAACGTGCTCTTAAAACCCATCTCTTTAGGCAAGCCTATCACTCTCGCTAACTGCATGAAATGTCAACTCTCCCTTTACTAATCCATCCTATCTCCCATCTGTTATCTGGCAAACAACTGATATATACCAAGCTCCAGGCTTCTCTGCAGTCTTTTTCACCTAGGACCCTGTAAATAAGATGGCGGCTGATGGCTGGTTCAAGCAGCAACATCGTTGTTTAGTAAATTATTTATTAAATTATTTTATATTGTTCCCTTATAAAGAATGGCTGGACCATTATACAACCTCTTGTGTCACCCCCTCATCCTCATAGACTTTAAGCTCTTGTGTCACCCCCTCATCCTCATAGACTTTAAGCTCTTGTGTCACCCCCTCATCCTCATAGACTGTAATCTCTTGTGTCACCCCCACATCCTCATAGACTGTAAGCTCTTGTGTCACCCCTCATCCTCATAGTCTGTAAGCTCTTGTGTCACCCCCTCATCCTCATAGTCTGTAAGCTCTTGTGAGCAGGGCCCTCACTCCTATTGTTCCATATGACTGTTTGTTCTTTGTAATGTAATATAGTTGTATATGTCCCCTATGATTTGTAAAGCGCTACGGAATTTGATGGCGCTATATAAATAAAGATTATTATTATTATTATTATTAACCCAAGGCCTACAAAATTACTAGTCCATGCCCTCATCATCTCTTACTTGGACTACTACAACTTTCTTCCCAGTGGTCTCCCAGATAATAATCTTACACCGCTCCAATCCATCCTGCCTAGCTTACTCTTCTCACAACTGTCCCAGGTCTTCTCCCGTGCTTCTCCCATACACTGGAACTCTCTACCAAAATATATAACATTGTTCCTCACCTTCCAAACCTCAACCTAAGCTGAAAACCCATTAGTTTTCAATCTCATTTCCATAATGAGTACACATCCAGAATAGAAGGAATAGCTTTCAGCCAAATTAAAGGGGTTGTCTGCTTTCAGCAAATAGTCAATATTGTTTGCGTAGTGAAAAGTTGTACAATTTTCCAATATACTTTCTGTATCAATGCCTCACCTTCCTTCTGTGTTTACTTCCAGTAGATAGAAATCTGTAAATATGTAATTGCATGAACCATTGGTATCACAGAGAGTAATCAGAGCCGTGTGATACTAAATGCACCTGTGTGTCCATCACTAGGCCATGGACAGATTTCTATCCACTGGAAGCACTGGAAGTTTTTTTTTTTACAATTTTTTTTTACTATTCTTAGATACTAAGCCTAACCAACTACCTTAACATTCCTTCCTTCTGTTAGCTGGACATTGAACTGCTGGACGAAGACAAGAAAAAGAAAAGTTACGAAAGCTTTCTACAAGTGTGTATCCTATGAGCCTCTCCATGTCTAACTCCAGAATTCCTCTGTGCTCAAGTCTTTATAGTATTTTTTTTATTATCCACTATGTTTTACCAATTCTACACAGTTCTCAGACAAACAAAGGGGTTCTGGATTCCCCAATGTCTTTACCACTAATAATCTACCCAGAAAAAGAAACCTGTTTTCCATCCCTCTAAACATTACTTCTATGCAGAGATATCAGCATCTACTATAAACCTTACTACCTTCTTCCAGTAGGGGGCTAGTTTAGATGCCAAATGATGATGTCATCACAGCGGGCAGCTTCAGAGCCCCACACAGCCGCGCCGGGGAATATTGTAAGCTGGGTTAGGCCATCAAACTAATATGCAAGGAACATAACTGGCATTTTTAATAAGTAACATAACTTATACATGAATGAAAAAGGCAAATTCTTTTAGGTTGAAAGAATGGACGCAACTTTTTTTCTGATATATTTTTAACACCAATTACCTGTGAACTACAAGGCACTAATAACCAAAGTCCCAAAAAATAAATATTTGTCTGAAGAATTGTGCCAAGTTTGACATCAGAGAAGGGGGAATTGTTAGTTGGAAGGGCTACATAAAAGGGGGCATTAAAAGTGGGTTGGCTACTGCAAGGGGGATCATCATCAGTTAGTTGAAAGAAGGGTAGTGTAACGGGTCACACAGACAACAGAACTAAAAGTCTCTATGGGAAGAGTCCGGAGGGAGGAGTCTGTGGACCAATGGACCCTCTGGACCACCGCAGGAGTTGGTATGAGGCCCGCGGTGGCAGCCAAGGTACAGGGATGTGCAGGAAACAGTCCAAGCCTGGGATGACAGCATCAACACAGAGGAACACTGGTGACACTGGCACGGACTGCAGACACCGCTGGACTGGAACCCTGGAAGGCACAGCAGGAAGCGTATGGGAACGCTGGAGACAGGAGACACAGAGGCGTCTGGAAACGCTGGAAGACAGGACACACCAGGAGCGTATGGGAACGCTGAAGACACAAAGGAACACAGGAAAGCGTCTTGAAACGCTAATGGGCTTTCTCTTCCACAGGAACGGCTTAGGGAAGCCTGGCATGGAAACCATAGGAGATCCTAGGAGAAGATCCGGCAGGGAGAGAAGGGAGGTGCCGGATTATAAGGGCGAGCCAGATTAGCAGGAGCCAATCAGGAGGACGCTGGCCCTTTAAGGCTAGAGAAGTCCGCGCGTGCGCCCTCTACACGCCGGGAGCCGGAGCACAGACAGGCGCCAAGAGAGGTAAGTGAGGGCAGGGAGACGGGGACCGGCAGGCAGCGGAGCACGGGTGTACCCGCGATCCGCGACATGGATCGCGGGAGCACCCGTGACAGTACCCCCCCCCCCTTTAGGGCCCCTCCTCTCTTCTTCTTCAGCCTCTTCTTTCGCCTCCTCCAATTCATCTTGGTGACGGAACACCTAAGGAGTAAAGCAGAGACAGGACAAACTTGCATAGACTCCTCTTCAAGCAGTACAACCAGAGGCTGAAGTGGCTCTTGGGAGGCCGGAGCAGCACTGGGAAGCTGCGGAGGCTGGAGCGGCTCTTGGAAGCCGGAGGCTGGAGTGGCTTCTAGGAAAGCCGGAGAATCTGGAGAGGTCACTGGGAAGACCGGTGGAGACACTGGAGCGACCTCTGGGAAGGCCGGTGGAGACACTGGAGCGACCTCTGGGAAGGCCGGTGGAGACACTGGAGCGAACTCTGGGAAGGCCGGTGGAGACACTGGAGCGACCTCTGGGAAGGCTGGTGGAGACACCGGGGCGACCTCTGGGAAGGCCGGTGGAGACACCGGAGCGACCTCTGGGAAGGCCGGTGGAGACACTGGAGCGACCTCTGGGAAGGCCGGTGGAGACACTGGAGCGACCTCTGGGAAGGCTGGTGGAGACACTGGAGCGACCTCTGGGAAGGCCGGTGGAGACACCGGAGCGACCTCTGGGAAGGCCGGTGGAGACACTGGAGCGAACTCTGGGAAGGCCGGTGGAGACACTGGAGCGAACTCTGGGAAGGCCGGTGGAGACACTGGAGCGACCTCTGGGAAGGCCGGTGGAGACACTGGAGCGACCTCTGGGAAGGCCGGTGTAGATACTGGAGCGACCTCTGGGAAGGCCGGTGGAGACACTGGAGCGGCCTCTGGGAAGGCCGGTGGAGACACTGGAGCGACCTCTGGGAAGGCAAGTGGAGACACTGGAGCGACCTCTGGGAAGGCCGGTGGAGACACTGGAGCGGCCTCTGGGAAGGCCGGTGGAGACACTGGAGCGACCTCTGGGAAGGCAAGTGGAGACACTGGAGCGACCTCTGGGAAGGCCGGTGGAGACACTGGAGCGACCTCAGGGAAGGCTGGTGGAGACACTGGAGCGACCTCAGGGAAGGCCGGTGGAGACACTGGAGCGACCTCTGGGAAGGCCGGTGGAGACACTGGAGCGACCTCAGGGAAGGCCGGTGGAGACACTGGAGCGACCTCAGGGAAGGCCGGTGGAGATACTGGAGCGACCTCAGGGAAGGCCGGTGGAGACACTGAAGCGACCTCTGGGAAGGCCGGTGGAGACACTGGAGCGACCTCTGGGACCTCTGGAACACCGGAGCCAAGCGAGGCCGACTTGGAAGCCGGACTTGTGGTTGCTGGCAATCAAACAGCTGCAGAGGCATGGAGACAGGCTGGACTGGCTCTTGGAAGGCCGGAGCAGCACTGGGAAGCTGCAGGAGTGGAGCCTGTGGTAGCCGGGAGTCTAGCAGCTGTTGGAGCAGGGTGGCAACCCTGCTCAGATCCTCTCTCCAAGAAAAAATCAGTTGAGACTGCTGGGTGACCTCTGCCAGCAATTGGTCTGAGTCATTAGAACAGTCCATGTCCTTGACAGGATCCATGGCCTTGGCGGGGTCCATGGCCGGATCTTGCTGTAACGGGTCACACAGATAACAGAACTAAAAGTCTCTATGGGAAGAGTCCGGAGGGAGGAGTCTGTGGACCAGTGGACCCTCTGGACCACCGCAGGAGTTGGTATGAGGCCCGCGGTGGCAGCCAAGGTACAGGGATGTGTAGCAAACAGTCCAAGCCTGGGATGACAGCAGCAACACAGAGGAACACTGGTGACACTGGCACGGACTGCAGACACCGCTGGACTGGAACCCTGGAAGGCACAGCAGGAAGCGTATGGGAACGCTGGAGACAGGAGACACAGAGGCGTCTGGAAACGCTGGAAGACAGGACACACCAGGAGCGTATGGGAACGCTGAAGAAACAAAGGAACACAGGAAAACGTCTGGAAACGCTAATGGGCTTTCTCTTCCACAGGAACGGCTTAGGGAAGCCTGGCATGGAAACCATAGGAGATCCTAGGAGAAGATCCGGCAGGGAGAGAAGGGAGGTGCCGGATTATAAGGGCGAGCCAGATTAGCAGGAGCCAATCAGGAGGACACTGGCCCTTTAAGGCTAGAGAAGTCCGCGCGCGCCCTCTAGCGGTGAGAGCGTGCGACTGCAGGCAAGGAGCAAAGACAGGAGCCAGGAGAGGTAAGTGAGGGCAGGGAGACGGGGACCGGCAGGCAGCGGAGCACGGGTATACCCGCGATACGCGACATGGATCGCGGGAGCACCCGTGACAGGTGGGCAGCATAAGTTTTTCCATTTTGAAGGAACTCAACCATTAGAAAAAACAAAAAAAAAATAGAATTAACCACCTCTGCTCCTTTTCATCTTGATCTAGGAATAAACTAGAAAAGAAACTTATAATTAGCAGCACGGAGTGCGGAGACAAGAAGTCCGGCACTCCAGGCAACAAATTATACATGAGCCTGCACCTTCCTCTCTCATGCTGGCAGCATGGGAGAGCACAGAGACATCACAAAAGAGTCATGAATTATGAATTCATTTCCTTTCGCGTGAAGGTGCAGAGGCATAATTAGCGGCCTGGAGCTCCGGACATCTTGTCCCTACACTCTGGGCTGCTAATAATACGTTTCTTTTCTAGGTGATCCCGGTGTGTCAAGACTAGTGAAGGACAGTGCCAGGATCAAAATCAAGAGGTGCGGAGGTAAGTATTTCTAGTTTTTTTTTGTTTGTTTTTTCTAATGGTTGATTTCTTTTTAAGGCAGTTGGGTCCCATAAATTATGACATATTGAAGAAAAAATAATCATTGTTAACTATGTACAATATAAAACAAAGTAACTAAAAAATAAAGCAGTGTCTCTAAGAAGGCTGTAAGAAATAGAAGGAGCCACTATGAGATGATGACATCTTAAGGCTCCAACCTCTCCCCTCTATCTCTCCTTAGGCACAGGAGACTTTTTATCTGCCAGCGTTGGCTTTGATAGCAGTAAGCATTTGTTATCACTGGGAGTTATTACATTGTGGTCAGCATGACCATTGCTCTGCAAGGCAAACGTTAATGTTTGAGCCAAGTTATAAAGGCAGCGATGACATCACCTCACCTCTGATCAGCTTGATAAATCCAACCATATAAGCCCGGCTTGCCTAACGTACTTCTACATTTCATCTTCCTCTATTTAGCTCGCTTTGTAGCTGAAGACTTCTCCCAAAAATGTCATTCGCTGGAACCTATGAGCTACAGTCCCAGGAAAATTTTGTGCCCTTCATGAAAGCCATTGGTAAGTGACATTTAATGGTTAATGGATAAAGCAGAAGTCTAGATGAGAAGATAGAGGTTGAGTGGTGGTTTAGTGAGGTAGCACCAAGTATCCTACATAATGAAGGAGGAGATACCAAGGCCCAAGAATCCTAGTAGGTTTTTCTCCATATTTGTTGAGTGATTGGGAATGTTCGTTTGTCTTACCCTTGAAGAAAGGATTTCTACTTCTTAGTATCTGTAGAAACACAACAAATTAATGCTCAGCCAATCACTTTCTATGGTCTTTAACCATTGGCTATTGGCTGAGCAGTAAAAAAATTGCATTAACGTTTTAAATGTCTTTGCCTTCATGGGTCGTCCAACCTCAACTCTTAGGATATTGTCAAAGTCTTGTGGAGGTCAAGTAATATTTTCAAGGTTTCCCAATGCCTTGTGGTTGACTTTCAATGTTCTCGACCACAGGTCTTCCTGATGACATCATTGAAATGGGAAAAGATATCAAGAGTGTGACACAGATCGAGCAGAACGGAAATCACTTGATCGTTACAGTGACCACAGGCCCCAAAGTCCTACGTAACGAATTCAACCTTGGGGAAGAGTCAGAAATCGAAACACTTACAGAAGAGAAAATCAAGGTGAGGATATCATAGTTAGTGTCTTCAAAGACTTAGAAACTTAACAGGTTTGTACAAGGACTGATGTGGCCAATCATTGACTAACTCTGTTGTTTCTTCTAGACCACCGTTAATCTGGTAGATGGAAAGCTGGTTGTGCAACTTAAGGCTGTCCACTCTGTTACAGAAATTTCCGGAGACATCCTAACCAATGTGAGTTTTCTTTGACACTTTAAAATGATCAAAGATGAATAATTATATGGTGAAAACTGGAGAGCGCAGAAGCTCATATAACCATCAGATAACAAGGGAACCTGTCAGAAGAACCTGTCCTAATAAAACACTACCAGTATGTTCTCAAGCATCTTAAAGGGAACCTACCACCACGAATCTACCTGTAAAGGTAGATCGGGTGGTAGTTGGATCAATAGGACATGAGGATAGGCCTTTTAAGGGCTAATCCTCACGTCCCCGCACTTTTTTGGTAACTTTTATTATCCCTATATGTAAATTTTGTTGTGCGGCTACTGGGGCGTGGAGTACCCGCGCCTGTGCAGCTCCGGCTTCGGAGGAGTGACCACACATGGGCATGTGCAGACGGTGGGTTCGTCGGACGAAAGCGCGTAGCTACGAGGAGCTGTGCACCGAAGATTGTGGGTAGGAGGAGTAAAGAGACTACTGTGGCGTGGAGCACCCGCGCCGTGTAGCCGCAGATGCGGCTACTACACGCCCCAGTAGCCGCATAACAAAATTTACATACAGGGATTATAAAAGTTACCAAAAAAGTGCGGGGACTTGAGGATTAGCCCTTAAAGGGGCTATCTTCATGTCCTATTGATCCAGCTACCACCCGATCTACCTTTATAGGTAGATTCGTGGTGGTAGGTTCCCTTTAACACTATCTACATCATGTTTCATTCATGGCCCAGTGCAGTGGCATCATCCATAAAAATCAACTTTGAAGCGAGATATAAATTGGTTGTATAAAGTCACGGAGGTGGAGAGATCAGCACTGAAGTCAAGCTCTCCTCACCTCAGAATGGCCCCTTCCTCCATCTAGGTACATAAGTAATTGGTTCCCCTAAAGTTTGGTGATTGATTTCAATCACAGCAGAGGGTGTGGAGAGCTTGACTTCAGTGCTAAATTCTTCAACTCCATGATTTCATACAACCAATTTTGAAAGTCAATTTTCTGGATGATGCTACCACGCTGGGCCACAATAGAAACATCAGCTGAAAGGTGTTAATCCTACTGATAACATTCATAGTGGTTATTACATAAATTCTGCTGACAGGTTCCCTGAAGACATCATAGACCCTAAACCGGTTTCCCAATGCTTCCATTATGATTTCTTCCTGGTGTCAATTTATCTCTTCATCCTGGTTCTTCTTGACCTGAAAGAAATGACTACTTATCAATGGCCAGACTGGATTTCCACCTAAGCCATTGATTGGTCAAGCAATATTTCCTGCATATTGAGAAGAACCAGCAAGAAGAGAGCAATGGGAAGTATCAGAACATCAGTGACATGGGACATGGTTCTGCCGAACAATCCCTAAAACTTTTGGGTCTATTAACTTAAATAGTAGCATATTTCATTATGTCTAGGTTTGGGTGTAGATCTTAGACAACATTGTAAAGAGGTTTTGCAGCAGCAGACCCAGTTCATTTTTATTACATCCCTGGATAGTGTCCAAATAGAGAAATTTGGGACACTAAATTTCTGGTCCATACGGTCCTGTGGGTCGTAAAATGTCCCAAACATAATTTCTGTGACCCAGACAAAGTCCATTTAATCTGTTGCGGTACCGCGGAGCTTATCACGATAACATAGCAGTTGCCGAGTTTGTAATTTGTCCAACTGATGCCAAGAAGATATCACAATCTGTGACTGCAGCTTAATCTACTGTATTCTCTCCTTATCAATGTGCCAAATATAACAGTATAATAAATCCATCTCTGATACATTAGTATAGTACTAGTAGTTCTAAATTGTTATATTACCTGGTTGAATAGAGGGAAGGATTGGATAGTAGATATCTCGTACCACAGGGTCCTGTTACGGAGAAGGCAATCACATAGACTGTATAATTACATGATCACGTGTGTAATATGTCTATCATTGTGTATTCTCAGGTTATGACTCTGAAAGACATCGTCTACAAGAGAGTGAGCAAGAGAGTGGCATGAGATGAGACCGATCTTATTACTTTTACTGTGTAAAATAAAAGGAAATATAAAAAGATAAACATTTGCCTTTTGTTTACTGTATATTATACAAAAATATCATCATATTCTTGTACATAGGGGGCAGTATTATAGTAGTTATAGTCTTGTACATAGGGGGTAGTATTATAGTAGTTATATTCTTGTACATAGGGGGCAGTATTATAGTAGTTATAGTCTTGTACATAGGGGGTAGTATTATAGTAGTTATATTCTTGTACATAGGGGGCAGTATTATAGGAGTTATATTCTTGTACATAGGGGGCAGTATTATAGTAGTTATATTCCTGTACATAGGGGGCAGTATTATAGTAGTTATATTCTTGTACATAGGGGGCAGTATTATAGTAGTTATATTCTTGTACATAGGGGGCAGTATTATAGTAGTTATATTCCTGTACATAGGGGGCAGTATTATAGTAGTTATATTCTTGTACATAGGGGCAGTATTATAGTAGTTATATTCTTGTACATAGAGGGCAGTATTATAGTAGTTATATTCCTGTACATAGGGGGCAGTATTATAGTAGTTATATTCTTGTACATAGGGGGCAGTATTATAGTAGTTATATTCTTGTACATAGGGAGCAGTATCATAGTAGTTATATTCCTGTACATAGGAGGCAGTATTATAGTAGTTATATTCTTGTACATAGGGGGCAGTATTATAGTAGTTATAATTGTGTACATAGGGGGCAGTATTAAAGTAGTTATATTCCTGTACATGGGGGGCAGTATTATAGTAGTTATATTCTTGTACATAGGGGCAGTATTATAGTAGTTATATTCTTGTACATAGGGGCAGTATTATAGTAGTTATATTCCTGTACATAGGGGGCAGTATTATAGTAGTTATATTCTTGTACATAGGGGGCAGTATTATAGTAGTTATATTCTTGTATATAGGGGGCAGTATTATAGTAGTTATATTCTTGTACATAGGGGGCAGTATCATAGTAGTTATATTCTTGTACATAGGGGGCAGTATTATAGTAGTTATATTCTTGTACATAGGGGGCAGTATTATAGTAGTTATATTCCTGTACATAGGGGGCAGTATTATAGTAGTTATATTCTTGTACATAGGGGGCAGTATTATAGTAGTTATATTCTTGTACATAGGGGGCAGTATTATAGTAGTTATATTCTTGTACATAGGGGGCAGTATTATAGTAGTTATATTCTAGTACATAGGGGGCAGTATTATAGTAGTTATATTCTTGTACATGGGGGGCAGTATTATAGTAGATATATTCTTGTACATAGGGAGCAGTATTATAGTAGTTATATTCTTGTACATAGGGGCAGTATTATAGTAATTATATTCTTGTACATAGGGGGCAGTATCATAGTAGTTATATTCCTGTACATAGGGGGCAGTATTATAGTAGTTATATTCTTGTACATAGGGGGCAGTATTATAGTAGTTATATTCTTGTACATAGGGGGCAGTATTATAGTAGTTATATTCTTGTACATAGGGGGCAGTATTATAGTAGTTATATTCTTGTACATAGGGGGCAGTATTATAGTAGTTATATTCTTGTACATAGGGGGCAGTATTATAGTAGTTATATTCTAGTACATAGGGGGCAGTATTATAGTAGTTATATTCTTGTACATAGGGGGCAGTATTATAGTAGTTATATTCTTGTACATAGGGAGCAGTATTATAGTAGTTATATTCCTGTACATAGGGGGCAGTATTATAGTAGTTATATTCCTGTACATAGGGGGCAGTATTATAGTAGTTATATTCTTGTACATAGGGGGCAGTATTATAGTAGTTATATTCTTGTACATAGGGGGAAGTATTATAGTAGTTATATTCTTGTACATAGGGGGCAGTATTATAGCAGTTATATTCCGGTACATAGGGGGCAGTATTATAGTAGTTATATTCTTGTACATAGGGGGCAGTATTATAGTAGTTATATTCTTGTACATAGGGGGCAGTATTATAGTAGGTATATTCTTGTACATAGGGGGCAGTATTATAGTAGTTATATTCTTGTACATTGGGGGCAGTATTATAGTAGTTATATTCCTGTACATAGTGGGCAGTATTATAGTAGTTATATTCTTGTACATAGGAGGCAGTATTATAGTAGTTATATTCTTGTACATAGGGAGCAGTATTATAGTAGTTATATTCCTGTACATAGGGGACAGTATTATAGTAGTTATATTCCTGTACATAGGGGACAGTATTATAGTAGTTATATTCTTGTACATAGGGGGCAGTATTATAGCAGTTATATTCCTGTACATAGGGGGCAGTATTATACTAATTACATTCCTGTACATAGGGGGCAGTATTATAGGAGTTATATTCTTGTACATAGGGAGCAGTATTATAGTAGTTATATTCCTGTACATAGGGGGCAGTATTATAGTAGTTATGCAAAAAGGTGGGATAGAACAAAAGTGTAAGCTCACCTGTAGAAAATGGGTGGGTCGCTCCGTGTAAATGCTGCTGTGCTCGCCGGGACTAACAAGCCTGGTCCGGTCCCAGGTAGGATATGCAAGAATAAACAAAAGGAGAAAAGCGTCCTTCGGCACCAGCTTCAGTAAAAATTTTGAAAGTTTATTAGTATCAAAAAAGAGTGGTTAAAATCGCAAACATAGTGAAAAAATAACAAAACATGATAAAAACATGTTTGTACAAACAGGACTGGGTGACGCGTTTCGGACCTTTACATTTTTAGCGGTCCTTACTCATACCTAGCAAGCATATAGACTGACCGACATTTAAAGCCCAGATCACATGTGAAAGACCTGCCTCCATATCATGTGACAGGAGGAAACGCCCAGAGGTCATGTGACTAGTGAGTGCTAAGAGAGATATGAACAATATGAATGTGTTGGTAAATTACTAGATTGGGATGTGTTAAAGCGACACTGATGGAAAGAAAGTATAGATAAGGAAATGGGGTAGAAATACAAAAGAAAATAGAAAAAAAACATTTTCACACTCCACTACAATCATGTACGGAAGCCCCAACTACAGCGCCCCTGGATACCATGAATATCATGGACAATCCAACCACAATGCCCCCAAACATAGGGGACACAAGGGACAATATGTACAATCTTGAGATGCGTTTTTTAGACTTGTATACCCTTTTTCAACTTTCAGAACTTCAAAATTCCAAACCCAGCCAGACAACAGAAAATGTAGATACATCTACTCTAGTACAGAGGAGCAATCCAAATTTCTATCCTATCAACTCAAGAGTCCCAGAAATGGATCTCTTCCAAGAGGCAGTAGAAAGAGACCTCACTCAACTACATATGACAACCTCACTATCCATGGATCATAATCTGACTAGAGGTGAACAACTCGCCATCAAAGAAATCAAAGATAACCCGTACATTATGGTACGACCCTCGGATAAGGGGGGTACCATAGTGGTTCTGGATAAAGAATTATATCGTAGATCCGTTCTACAATTACTGGACGATGGTGTCACATATAAAAAGCTATCAAAGGACCCCACACCGTCTGTTACCCAAACATTGACGAAGCTTTTACAAGAAGGTTTGCATCTACAGTTGTTCGATACAAACACCATGGACTTTCTTCTACCCTCTCATCCGATATGTCCTCATTTTTACGCATTACCAAAGACGCACAAAAGGTACTTTTCCTTATTCATATCGCCCCATCGTGTCGGGAAACAACTCACTCCTGGAAAGACTGGGCTCGTGGTTAGACACCCTTCTGTAGCCCCTTGTCAAGCGACTTCCCGCTTACATCAGAGACAGTAAAGCAGTCCTCGCAGCAATGGACAAATTTACTTGGTCACAAAACTACACATGGCTATCATGTGATGTTACAGCACTGTATACCTCAATCCCCCATGGCTTAGCTTGCAGTGCAATAGCATATCATCTTGCTAAATACAGTCTGTATCCTGAGACTTTGCAGGACTACATTGTTTCCGTTTTACATTTCTTATTGTCCAACAACTTTTTTACCTTTGATAACCAGTTTTTTCTCCAACAGGTGGGGTGCCCCATGGGGGCCCGTTTTTCCCCCTCCCTGGCAAATCTTTTTGTCGCCATGTGGGAGGAACGAGTCTTATACCACAAATCTAATCCGTTTTTGTCCGATATTCAATGGTATGGGCGTTACATTGACGACTGTCTCCTGGTGTGGTCTGGGCACCGGGAGACAGTCGCCGATTTTGTGGCGTACCTCAACAATAACGAATTTAATTTGAAATTTACTTACGATTTTCAGGAATCCACTATTGCTTTCTTGGATGTCCGTCTGTCCGGACACCCAGACACTAATACAGTGACTACAGAACTTTACAGAAAGCCAACATCAGGCAACACATTACTCAGGGCAGACAGCAATCACATCAAACACACTATAAGGAATTTACCTATAGGTGAATATATCCGAGCGAAAAGGGCTTCCTCCTCTCAACAAAGTTACTACAAAACATGTAAAGAGCTTGAAGCTCGTTTAAAAGTAAGAGGATACAGTAGAGCACTATGTAGAAGAGCGCAAAGGATAGCTGATGCACAACCGCGATCGCATTACCTTAAAGACAAAACCCCCGACACTTCCAATAACCAAACAAAAATATACTTCAGTACTCGTTACAGTAATCAAAACGAGCAAATCATTTCTATTATCAAAAAGTATCTACCCATCTTGCACCATAACGACATTCTTAAAAACATCTTAGACAATGGCATAAACTTTGTCCCCACCAGAGCTGTTACTTTGGGCAATTTACTTTCACCCAATGTCTTTGTATCCAAAGAATGACAAACTCCTTGGCTCACCCATAAAGGCAGTTTCTGTTGTGGCGGCACAAGATGTAATATATGTAAACTCATGCCCAAAACACAGACCTTCAAATCTTACAGCAGTGAAAAAAGTTTTTCCATTCACAGCTACATAAACTGCGAAACCAGTTGGGTCATCTATGTGATTGAATGTACACAATGCTGTCTCCAGTATGTAGGATGCACAGCAAGAAAACGTAAAGATCGCATCTCAGAGCACATCACAGGCGCTAACCCCAAGACATTAGCCAGCACCCGGAGCATCACGGGCGCATCCAAACACTTTCGAGACCTACATGCGGGGAACATACAGTACATGAGAGTTACAGGAATAGATCGAGTTTTTCCCAATAAAAGAGGAGGTGATAGAAACAAACAGTTGTATCTCAAAGAAGCAAAATGGATACTCACCTTAGGCACACGCCATCCACAGGGCTTAAACTATAGAAACGATCTTACATATGTATACTGACACATATCTGCTGTCTATCACCTGCTCATCTGAACTCTTTTTCCTCATCCCACTTTTTCTAAGTTTACAACATATTGTAAACATTTCTATGTTTACAGTTTACATCACCATAGCAATTGTTACTCTTACATATGTATATTAACACATATATCTACTGTTCATTACCTGCCCATCTGAACTCTTTTTCCTCATCCCACTTTTTCTAAGTTTACAACATATTGTAAACATTTCTATGTTTACAGCTTACATCACCATGGCAACTGTTATTCCCCTTCTTAAGGGCCACATGACTCCTGGGCGTTCCCTCCTAACCTAGGAACAGAAGATATAGCTAAGTCCCAAGCCCTAAACAGTCACATGACTGACGGGCGTTTTCCTCTGTCGCAGCTCAGGAGGCGGGGCCAAATTTCTTGCTCCACATCTCTATTTTCTTTTGTATTTCTACCCCATTTCCTTATCTATACTTTCTTTCCATCAGTGTCGCTTTAACACATCCCAATCTAGTAATTTACCAACACATTCATATTGTTCATATCTCTCT
Source organism: Engystomops pustulosus (assembly GCF_040894005.1). Classification (NCBI taxonomy): domain Eukaryota; kingdom Metazoa; phylum Chordata; class Amphibia; order Anura; family Leptodactylidae; genus Engystomops; species Engystomops pustulosus. Next base: position 275,875,228 of record NC_092411.1, on the reverse strand, counting down.
TAGCACTCACTAGTCACATGACCTCTGGGCGTTTCCTCCTGTCACATGATATGGAGGCAGGTCTTTCACATGTGATCTGGGCTTTAAATGTCGGTCAGTCTATATGCGTGCTAGGTATGAGTAAGGACCGCTAAAAATGTAAAGGTCCGAAACGCGTCACCCAGTCCTGTTTGTACAAACATGTTTTTATCATGTTTTGTTATTTTTTCACTATTTTAACCACTCTTTTTTGATACTAATAAACTTTCAAGATTTTTACTGAAGCTGGTGCCGAAAGGACGCTTTTCTCCTTTTGTTTATTCTTGCATTATAGTAGTTATATTCTTGTACATAGGGGGCAGTATTATAGTAGTTATATTCTTGTACATAGGGGGCAGTATTATAGTAATTATATTCTTGTACATAGGGGGCAGTATTATAGTAGGTATATTCTTGTACATAGGGGCAGTATTATAGTAGTTATATTCTTGTACATAGGGGCAGTATTATAGTAGATATATTCTTGTACATATGGGCAGTATTATAGTAGGTATATTCTTGTACATAGGGGCAGTATTATAGTAGTTATATTCTTGTACATAGGGGCAGTATTATAGTAGATATATTCTTGTACATATGGGCAGTATTATAGTAGTTATATTCTTGTACATAGGGGGCAGTATTATAGTAGTTATATTCCTGTACATAGGAGCAGTATTATAGTAGTTATATTCCTGTACATAGGGGGCAGTATTATAGTAGTTATATTCTTGTACATATGGGCAGTATTATAGTAGTTATATTCTTGTACATAGGGGGCAGTATTATAGTAGTTATATTCCTGTACATAGGGGGCAGTATTATAGTAGTTATATTCTTGTACATAGGGGGCAGTATTATAGTAGTTATATTCCTGTACATAGGGGGCAGTATTATAGTAGTTATATTCCTGTACATAGGGGGCAGTATTATAGTAGTTATATTCTTGTACATAGGGGGCAGTATTATAGTAGTTATATTCCTGTACATAGGGGGCAGTATTATAGTAGTTATATTCCTGTACATAGGAGGCAGTATTATAGTAGTTATATTCTTGTACATAGGGGGCAGTTTTATAGTAGTTATATTCTTGTACATAGGGGGCAGTATTATAGTAGTTATATTCCTGTACATAGGGAGCAGTAATATAGTAGTTATATTCCTGTACATAGGGAGCAGTAATATAGTAGTTATATTCCTGTACATAGGGAGCAGTATTATAGTAGTTATATTCCTGTACATAGGGGGCAGTATTATAGCAGTTATATTCTTGTACATAGGGGGCAGTATTATAGTAGTTATATTCTTGTACATAGGGAGCAGTATTATAGTAGTTATATTCCTGTACATAGGGGGCAGTATTATAGTAGTTATATTCTAGTACATAGGGGGCAGTATTATAGCAGTTATATTCTTGTACATAGGGGGCAGTATTATAGTAGTTATATTCTTGTACATAGGGGGAAGTATTATAGTAGTTATATTCTTGTACATAGGGGGCAGTATTATAGCAGTTATATTCTTGTACATAGGGGGCAGTATTATAGTAGTTATATTCTTGTACATAGGGGGCAGTATTATAGCAGTTATATTCTTGTACATAGGGGGCAGTATTATAGTAGTTATATTCTTGTACATAGGGGGAAGTATTATAGTAGTTATATTCTTGTACATAGGGGGCAGTATTATAGCAGTTATATTCCGGTACATAGGGGGCAGTATTATAGTAGTTATATTCTTGTACATAGGGGGCAGTATTATAGTAGTTATATTCTTGTACATAGGGGGCAGTATTATAGTAGGTATATTCTTGTACATAGGGGGCAGTATTATAGTAGTTATATTCTTGTACATAGGGGGCAGTATTATAGTAGTTATATTCCTGTACATAGTGGGCAGTATTATAGTAGTTATATTCTTGTACATAGGGAGCAGTATTATAGTAGTTATATTCCTGTACATAGGGGGCAGTATTATAGTAGTTATATTCCTGTACATAGGGGACAGTATTATAGTAGTTATATTCTTGTACATAGGGGGCAGTATTATAGTAGTTATATTCCTGTACATAGGGGGCAGTATTATACTAATTACATTCCTGTACATAGGGGGCAGTATTATAGTAGTTATATTCTTGTACATAGGGGGCAGTATTATAGTAGGTATATTCTTGTACATAGGGGGCAGTATTATAGTAGTTATATTCTTGTACATAGGGGGCAGTATTATAGTAGTTATATTCCTGTACATAGGGGGCAGTATTATAGTAGTTATATTCTTGTACATAGGGAGCAGTATTATAGTAGTTATATTCCTGTACATAGGGGTAGTATTATAGTAGTTATATTCCTGTACATAGGGGGCAGTATTATAGTAGTTATATTCCTGTACATAGGGGACAGTATTATAGTAGTTAAATTCTTGTACATAGGGGCAGTATTATAGTAGTTATATTCTTGTACATAGGGGGCAGTATTATAGTAGTTATATTCTTGTACATAGGGGGCAGTATTATAGTAGTTATATTCTTGTACATAGGGGGCAGTATTATAGTAGTTATATTCCTGTACATAGGGGGCAGTATTATAGTAGTTATATTCTTGTACATAGGGGGCAGTATTATAGTAGTTATATTCTTGTACATAGGGGGCAGTATTATAGTAGTTATATTCATGTACATAGGGGGCAGTATTATAGTAGTTATGTTCTTGTACTTAGGGGGCAGTATTATAGTAGTTATATTCTTGTACATAGGAGCAGTATTATAGTAGTTATATTCTTGTACATAGGGGGCAGTATTATAGTAGCTATATTCTTGTACATAGGGGACAGTATTATAGTAGTTATATTCTTGTACATAGGGGGCAGTATTATAGTAGTTATATTCTTGTACATAGGGGGCAGTATTATAGTAGTTATATTCTTGTACATAGGGAGCAGTATTATAGTAGTTATATTCTTGTACATAGGAGGCAGTATTATAGTAGTTATATTCCTGTACATAGGGGGCAGTATTATAGTAGTAATATTCCTGTACATAGGGGGGCAGTATTATAGTAGTTATATTCTTGTACATAGGGGCAGTATTATAGTAGTTATATTCCTGTACATAGGGGGGCAGTATTATAGTAGTTATATTCTTGTACATAGAGGCAGTATTATAGTAGTTATATTCTTGCACATAGGGGGCAGTATTATAGTAGTTATATTCTTGTACATAGTGGGCAGTATTATAGTAGTTATATTCTTCTACATAGGGGGCAGTATTATAGTAGTTATATTCTTCTACATAGGGGCAGCATTAAAACAGTTATATTCAGTGGTAGGGCAGCTCCCCCTTTTGTGTGTTGAAGTTCCAACCATTTTCAGATTTATTTGTCACTTATTATAATTCAAAACACAAAGACATGGATGTAAATTTTTTTTGTTCCGGCTTCCAAGCTACCCATATCCAAGTGGGTGTTACCAGTTGAGGATGTGTTCCTCTACAGCCCGATTCTATCCCATCACTGCTATCAGGATCAGACCCAGCCCCAACAGGTAACAGTAATTGGACAATTGATTGTTTGGCTGTCGTGGGCAGGTGTGTGCAATCCCTTCATTATGTAATTCTCAAATAAGCAGATGAAAGCCCTGGAGTAGATTTGGGGTGTAGTGCTTGAATTTGGAAGATTTTGCTGTGAAGAATATATGCAGTCAAAGGAGCGATCCATGCAGGTGAAACAAGCCATCCTTAAAGGGGTATTCCCATCTGGGCAATTACATCTAATTTATTTGCCATATAGTTACATTTCTTCAATTGCTGTTATTAAAAATAATTACCTGTGTGAAGATAATTTCCCGTAAATAAAGTAATGTTGACCCTTTGAAACAAGATATCTGTCCTTGGATATGACCACACTCTGGCAGCAATGATCACACATGCGTTATTGGGCTCTGCCTCGCCAACTGGATTCAGCGTTCTTTACCTGAGGGACCTGCAGGAACTCGTAGACATTTCATATGCAAAAACAGCTTCTTTCAGCAATCACTGCAACAGCGATGGTTGTATCCAAGGACAACAATCTTGTTTCTAAAGTGCAACATATACAGCTTTATTTATAGGACATTGTCTTCACACAGGTACATTTTTTAATAACATTCAGTTGAAGAGATGCATCTATATGGCAGATGACAAAAAAACAGTAAGGAACTTGTCCAATAATTCCAATTCTGATCTAACAGTTGTAAGCACCAGACAAATACATAGTACTAGAGGGAACTAGGTGCTGTCAATAAAAATTTAATTTTAAATGATAATGGTTAAAAATTACTCCTCAAATAACATCCAGAATTGGATACAAAGTGCGTAGACCTAAAAAGAGCAAAACCTTGCATGGCAAAAGTAAACACAATTAAACAGTATAAATGGTTAGATCTCACCAATGGTCAATGGTTTGGAAAGATCGGATCTGAGCCAGAGTAGATATACAGTATACAGCATCATCATAGGATATATTGCCCTATTACACCCTCAACTGATAACCCCAATGACTCATGCCCTTACAAGGGCAGTACCAGCGATATACCCAGTTGGAGGGTAGTTGCCCTATCAAAACATGTTGCTGGCATCCCAATGCGTTTCTTGGAGTGTACTATGACCATCCAGTCTTCAAGTGAAAAATGCCATACTGGACCACATTGGCGGCTGTACTATTTGGCGACAGTCCTCACTATTGTGAAAAACACATGGTGCAGTGGCAATCTTTATATACTACAAGCAACAGCTCGCGAACAGGAAGATCCTTGTCTCCCTCATTTCTAGGAAAAATGGCACATGAGGGTTATTATAACAGGTCAAAATCTCTAAAATCATTTACACCCACTACTGTCTATGGTGGAGGGTACCATACAAACTAGAAAAATGTGCATTTTTTTAAAGATCTACCTGGCTGGGCGTGACTGTGATCCACCTGGCTGGGCGATACTGTGATCTACTTGTCTGGACATGACTGTGATCTACCTGACTGGATGTAACCATGATCTACCTGGCTGGGCATGACTGTGATCTACCTGGCTGAGTGTGACAGTGATCTACCTGGCTGGGCATGACTGTGATCTACCTGGCTGAGGGTAACCGTGATCTACCTGGCTGAGTGTGACAGTGATCTACCTGGCTGAGGGTAACCGTGATCTACCTGGCTGAGTGTGACAGTGATCTACCTGGCTGGGCATGACTGTGATCTACCTGGCTGGGCGTGATTGTGATCTACCTGGCTGGCTATGACTGTGATCTACCTGGCTGGGCGTGACTGTGATCTACATGGCTGGGCGATACTGTGATCTACTTATCTGGACATGACTGTGATCTACCTGACTGGGTGTAACCATGATCTACCTGGTTGGACATGACTGTGATCTACCTGGCTGGGTGTAACCGTGACCTACCTGGCTGGGCGTGATTGTGATTTACCTGGCCGGCTATGACTGTGATCTACCTAGCTGGGCATGACTGTGATATACCGGGCTGGGCGTGACTGTGATCTACCTGGCTGGGCGTGACTGTGATCTACCGGGCTGGTTGTGACTGTGATCTACCTGGCTGGGTGCGACTGTGATCTATCTGGCTAGGCCTGACTGTGATCTACCTGACTGGGCGTAACCGTGACTTACCTGGCTGGGGCGTGACTGTGATCTACCTGGCTGGGCATTACAGTGCTCTACCTGGCTGGTTGTGACTGTGATCTACCTGGCTGGGTGCGACTGTGATCTATCTGGCTGGGCCTGACTGTGATCTACCTGACTGGGCGTAACCGTGACTTACCTGGCTGGGGCGTGACTGTGATCTACGCGGCTGGCCATTGCAGTGCTTTTCCTGACTGAGTGTCACTGTGATCTACCTGGCTGGGCGTGACTGTGATCTACCTGGATGGGCGTGACTGTGATCTACCTGGCTGGCGTGACTGTGATCTACCTGGCTGGGCGTGACTGTGATCTACCTGGCTGGGCGTGACTGTGATCTACCGGGCTGGGCGTGACTGTGATCTACCGGGCTGGGTGTGACTGTGATCTACCTGGCTGGGTGTGACTGTGATCTACCTGGCTGGGTGTGACTGTGATCTACCTGGCTGGGTGTGATTGTGATCTACCTGGCTGGGCGCGTGACCTTGATCTACCCGGCTGGGCGTGACTGTGATCTACCGGGCTGGGTGTGACTGTGATCTACCGGGCTGGGTGTGACTGTGATCTACCTGGCTGGGTGTGACTGTGATCTACCTGGCTGGGCGCGTGACCTTGATCTACCCGGCCGGGCGTGACTGTGATCTACCGGGCTGGGCGTGACTGTGATCTACCTGGCTGGGTGTGACTGTGATCTACCTGGCTGGGTGTGACTGTGATCTACCTGGCTGGGTGTGATTGTGATCTACCTGGCTGGGCGCGTGACCTTGATCTACCCGGCTGGGCGTGACCTTGATCTACCTGGCTGGGTGTGACCTTGATCTACCTGGCTGGGCGTGACCTTGATCTACCTGTCTGGACGTGATTGTGACCTACCTGACTAAGTGTGACTGTACCCAAATGGTATTATACAGCACTGAAGCAGCACATATGATCTGTACAATGCTGCAGAATATGATGGCGGTATATAAATAAATAATTATTATTAGCACTGCTGAGCGAGTTCCACCCTTATATGCAGGGCCGCATCTGCCATGAGGCGGGATGAAAATTTCGCCTCAGGTGGCAGATGCGGAGCCCTGAGGCAGGCGGCGAAACAGCTGTAGGTGATTTGGGCACTTGCCCGAATCACCCACAAGCAGTGCGGACCTGCCGCTGCCTCGATTCCTCACAGTAGCGCTGATGGAGGACGCTGGCGGCATGACATCATCAAACGCCGCCTGTGTCCTCCATCAGCGCTACTGTGAGGAATCGAGGCAGCGGCAGGTCCGCACATGAACAGCAGCCCTGCTGGCAGGAGGAGGGGGAAGGCTGGCTCCCCGTGGGCTGATGAAGGAGAAGGGTCAGACGGGAAGCCTGTGCAGAGGCTTCACTGGCTGGTGGAGCAGCAGTCAGATGGAGAGTTATCACTTTGCTGCTGCTCCACCACAGCCGGGCAGCCAGAAAGTATCCTCTGCTGAGCTCTCTGCTCCTGCTGCAGAAGCTCCGATGAGCAAGCTCCGCCCACCAGCTCAGAGCTCCTGAACTTCATCAGCAGCTATGTGTGCTGCTGTGTGTAAGCTACAGGTATGTTGCTGGGTGTATGCTGGGTGTATGCTGTGCATGTTGCTGTGCATGTTGCTGTGTGTAAGCTACAAGTATGCTGCATGTTGCTGTGTGTATGCTGTTTTGTATGTATGCTCTGTATAATGCTGTGTATATGCTGCTGTGTGTATGATGCTGTGCATGTTGCTGTGTGTATGATGCTGTGCATGTTGCTGTGTGTATGATGCTGTGTATGCTGCTGCCTGCTGTGTATGATGCTGTGTATGCTGCTGCCTGCTGTGTGTGATGCTGTGTATGCTGCTGCCTGCTGTGTGTGATGCTGCATGTATATGCTGTGTGTATATGATGCTATGTATGCTGCTTCCTCATGTTTGTGATGCTGTGTGTATGCTGCATGTATATGCTGTGTGTGTATGATGCTGTGTATGCTGCTGTCTGCTGTGTGTGTGATGCGGAGTGTATGCTGCGGCCTGCTGTATCTGATGCTGTGTATGCTGCATGTATATGCTGTGTGTATGATGCTGTGTATGCTGTATCTGATGCTGTGTGTATGATGCTGTATCTGATGCTGTGTGTATGCTGCATGTATATGCTGTGTGTGTAAGATGCTGTGTATGCTGCTGCCTGCTGTGCATGATGCGGAGTGTATGCTGCTGCCTACTGTATGTGATGCTGCATGTATATGCTGTGTGTATATGATGCTGTGTATGCTGCTTCCTCATGTTTGTGATGCTGTGTATGCTGCTGCCTGCTGTATGTGATGCTGTGTGTATGCTGCATGTATATGCTGTGTGTGTATGATGCTGTGTATGCTGCTGTGTGTGTGATGCGGAGTGTATGCTGCGGCCTGCTGTATCTGATGCTGTGTATGCTGCATGTATATGCTGTGTGTATGATTCTGTGTATGCTGCATGTATATGCTGTGTGTATGATGCTGTGTATGCTGCATGTATATGCTGTGTGTATGATGCTGTATCTGATGCTGTGTGTATGATGCTGTATCTGATGCTGTGTGTATGATGCTGTGTGTATGCTGCATGTATATGCTGTGTGTGTATGATGCTGTGTATGCTGCTGTCTGCTGTGTGTGTATGATGCTGTGTATGCTGCATGTATATTCAGTGTGTGTATGATGCTGTGTATGCTGCTGTCTGCTGTGTGTGTATGATGCGGAGTGTATGCTGCTGCCTACTGTATGTGATGCTGCATGTATATGCTGTGTGTATATGATGCTGTGTATGCTGCTTCCTCATGTTTGTGATGCTGTGTATGCTGCTGCCTGCTGTATGTGATGCTGTGTGTATGCTGCATGTATATGCTGTGTGTGTATGATGCTGTGTATGCTGCTGTGTGTGTGATGCGGAGTGTATGCTGCGGCCTGCTGTATCTGATGCTGTGTATGCTGCATGTATATGCTGTGTGTATGATTCTGTGTATGCTGCATGTATATGCTGTGTGTATGATGCTGTGTATGCTGCATGTATATGCTGTGTGTATGATGCTGTATCTGATGCTGTGTGTATGATGCTGTATCTGATGCTGTGTGTATGATGCTGTGTGTATGCTGCATGTATATGCTGTGTGTGTATGATGCTGTGTATGCTGCTGTCTGCTGTGTGTGTATGATGCTGTGTATGCTGCATGTATATTCAGTGTGTGTATGATGCTGTGTATGCTGCTGTCTGCTGTGTGTGTATGACGCGGAGTGTATGCTGCGGCCTGCTGTATATGATGCTGCATGTATATGCTGTGTGTATGATGCTGTATCTGATGCTGTGTATGCTGCATGTATATGCTGTGTGTGTATGATGCTGTGTATGCTGCTGTCTGCTGTGTGTGTGTGATGCGGAGTGTATGCTGCGGCCTGCTGTATGTGATGCTGTGTGTGTATGATGCTGTGTATATGCTGTGTGTGTATGATGCTGTGTATGCTGCATGTATATGCTGTGTGTGTATGATGCTGTGTATGCTGCTGTCTGCTGTGTGTGTATGATGCGGAGTGTATGCTGCGGCCTGCTGTATATGATGCTGCATGTATATGCTGTGTGTATGATGCTGTATCTGATGCTGTGTATGCTGCATGTATATGCTGTGTGTGTATGATGCTGTGTGTATGCTGCTGCCTGCTGTGTGTATGCTGCATGTATATTCAGTGTGTGTATGATGCGGTGTGTATGCTGCTGCCTGCGGTATGTGATGCTGTGTATGGTCCTCCTGCTTACTTATTTTTGACCCCCTCAGTTACTCTTTTGACCCCTCCATCTACCACCTGCTGATGTACCAGCAAGATCCTCTGAAGAAAAATGGGTAAGTCATGATTCATTATAGGAGTAGTGGTTTATTTCATATATATGGCTGATGTATGTATAGATTAAAAATGTCTATTAATGTGGAATGTTAATGTAGTAAGTTGTATGTACATATATATATATATATGTACAGATAGAATGTTTCGCGTATTTATGTACTTTTAGTGTAAATACTATTTAATTTCTATTACTATTTAAATTAATTTAGTTTTGTATTGTTTTATTGCAAGAGACCGGGTTCTGGTTACCGATCGCATGCGTTTCGATAGAAACGTATACGTGATCGGGCCAAGACCCACCTCTGTACACTAGTGCTATGTTAGTAAACACAGCGCTAGTGTTAAGTTGTGTATGTACATTCAGTGGGCGGTATATAGAAGGAGATCAGGGCTAGGATTTTTTTTTTTTTAAAGGGGGGGAGGGGGCAGCATTTCAGTTTTCGCCGCAGGCAGCAAAAAAGCTAGAATCGGCCCTGCTTATATGTACATCTTCAATTCATACTCCTCTACAGAATTAATAACATGAGAAGGCTGCAGGGATTATGAAATTTATCATTATTATAGAGGATTCTTACACTCACATTCACTCCAATCTTCAAAATCCTTTGGGTCACCAATGTAGGGTTGGTGTAACTTAGATTTGAAGCTGAGTTTGTGAGAGGAGACCATGTGCTATGATGTCTCCCTTATACACATAAAAAACAAAAGACAAAAACTATTATACACATGAAAAACCAAGAGATTCTGTTCCCTACTTCTATTTCACTCACACAAAACCAATATGGATAAAGTTCTGGACTCTGCAAGCTCGGGCCCCGAACCCGGACACAAACTTCAATCAATTCAGGTCCAGCTCAACACCGGCACTAAATTAATGCAAGGAGTCAAGATCCTCACGCCGGTGTGCACTCCCCACATTAATTTAAATGTCACAGCTATGCCAACGGCATTTAAAGGGAACCTTGAACCAACAAGAAAACAAGCGTGTATAGGCGAAATAATCAAAAAACTTTATTACAATATACAAAAAATGTCCCACATATCTGTTTTTAAAACCACTTAAAAAGTGTAAGAATACACATATATACATAATCGAGTGGATCAAAGCCAATAACAAGGACCCACATACAGCCACAGGTAAGTGCAAAGCACAGAAATATACAATTTCCTCACACAAAATAAGGTAAACAATTCTGATGGATATGCCAGAGTTTCGTCCCGCAAAACGTATCAGTTGTAAACATACACGGTAAGGCCAACACTATTATGGTGATACTGGCTTCCCAAAATTATAATAGGTAACATAGATACAAAAAATGGGAGCCCAGTGATTGGTACAGAACAGAAACTAGAGGCACGCATGATATACAGTTCAAACCATGGTAAGTGGAGGAAATACTAAATGATAAACCTGTGGATGAAGGCACCCATTTAAAGGGAACCTGTCATCAGCAATTGATCTAATAAATCACTACCATTATATTGTCAAACAACACAACACCTTCTAGTTTTTGTTTCTTTAAAGGCCCAGGGTGGTGGCATCATCCAGAAAATCAACTTTGAAGTGAGAAGTAAAATGGTTTTATAGAGTCATTGGGGCAGATTTACTTACCCGGTCCGTTCGCGATCCAGCGGCGCGTTCTCTGCGGTGGATTCGGGTCCGGCCGGGATTCACTAAGGTAGTTCCTCCGACGTCCACCAGGTGGCGCTGCTGTGCTGAAGTTCCCAGGTGGCGCTCTGTAATGCCCTGAAATACACCAGCCTATACCTAGTGAAGGTGAGTGTAATTTTCGCGACACATTTTTTTTTTTAAATGCGGTGGTTTTTCCGAATCCGTCGGTTTTTGTTCGGCCACGCTTCCCGATTTCCGTTGCGTGCATGCCAGCGCCGATGCACCACAATCCGATCACGTGCGCCAAAAACCCGGGGCAATACAGGGAAAATCGGCGCAAATAGGAAATATTCGGGTAACGCGTCGGGAAAACGTGAATCGGGCCCTTAGTAAATGACCCCCAATGGGGTGGAGAGTTTAACACTGAAGTCAAGGTTGAAAACTATGATCGCCTCCTCTGTGATTGACATCATGCATCAGACTACAGGAGATCTGGTAAGTGATGTCTCTGGATTCAGGACCATCAGTTACAGTGAAGAAGTCCTTTTGAGGTAGAGAGAGCTTGACTTCAGTGTTAAAATCTCCACCTCCATGACTTTATACAACCAATTTAAATCTCACTTTAAAGTTGATTTTCTGGATGATGCCACCACACTGGGTCATGAAAAAAAACATGATCTGGAAGAAGTTCATCTGTTTGGCAACAAACAGGTAGTGGCTTATTAGGTCACTTTCTGCTGACAGGTTCCCTTTAAATAAATGACACTTGGTTTGGAGAGTTACTGTTTGGGCTTCGGGACTGGTAGCCAGCCCTGAATCTAAAAGGGTTCACTTATCCCTAATGATGGATCCATTTATAGACAGTAAACTACTATTATTGATGTGAATAAAGCATTTAGAAATGTTCTATTTAGCTATGGGTGTGTCCTGGCTGTATATACAGTCTGTTGGGGGTGTCCTGCCTGTATATACTGTCTATAGGGGTGTCCTGCCTGTAGGGGGTGTCCTGCCTGTATATACTGTCTATGGGGGCGTCCTGCCTGTATATACTATATATGGGGGTGAGGACTACTTGCATATACTATATGTTGTGGGGTGCTGTTTGTATTTACTATCTATGGGGGGTCTGGAAGTATAGGATAAATTAAATAGAATAAATTGTGAGTGCTGTTACACTTTAATTTATTCTGGGGACTATATATAGGATGTTGTATTTGCCGGTTGTGTTGTTAGGGGTATAAATTATTTAATTTTTTTGCCTCAGGCAGCAAAAAGTCTAGAATCGGCCCTGTCAATGGGGTCTTAGTATATTCTATCGGAAGCACAGAAAGTAATGGTTTATAGGAAAAGGAAGAGGAGGTCAACAATTATGGAAGTTGCTGATATAGAATATAGAAGTACAGATAATAATGTTGGGAATATAGGGATATCATCCTATAGAAGAGGTATATGATTTAGAGATAGAGAGAACACCTTAGGAGAGGTAAGTAGCAGATTATAGTAGCAGATTGAGTGGTCAAAATTAAGTACAAAATCATCAAATTTCAGAATTTTTGTCATGGTCATGGCATGTTATGACTACAAAGCTCATATAGATATAATTCCAAGTGTTGACATATTTCTCATCATATCCAGGAATGAAAAACATTTGATAATACACACTAATACGAATATTATAAGTCCTTATAAGTCAATAAAGTCACCTGAAGCTGATGACATCACTCAAGACTCTGGCCTTTCCTCTTACCTTTATATGGTAGCAAGCGGCTTTATCTGCCTGCAGCGGCCAGATAGTCGTTTATCACTGAGAGCGAATATACGGTCAGGGAGGCTATATCCCCGTATGGCAAACATGAAGCTGTGACATCACCTCACCTGCCTTCAGCCTGAAACTATATAAGTTCTAGATTTCAAACTCATTCATTACATCTTCTCTCTTCACTTACTTTGTAGCAAAGACTTCTCCCCAAAAATGGCATTCAATGGAACCTACGAGTTGCAATCCCAAGAAAACTTTGAGCCTTTCATGAAATCCTTTGGTGAGTGGAAATGGAATTGGGGTGTATTGGATGATGTAACCCTAACAAAAGTGAGGGGCAGAGTGGTCACTCAATGAAGTAGCATCTTATCAGATCCTAAAGGGAAAGGGAGTAAGCCCTTCTTCACCCATCAGTGATGTCACCAAGACCAGTGATGTCATAACTAGTAAGCCAAGGGTGTAGGGCGGTTTAAGCCTTTTTTCACATAATTTCCTGATTTGTTGTGTAAAGTATATATCTAACGTTGTATATCAGTTCCTTTACTTTGGTTCCATTATAGGCTTCAGATGGAAGCTTTATATAATGGATACAAACAGATCCTGATGGCCTGAAGGTGGCACTTCCATAGATGCACTTATCCTAACAAAAGACGATTATCATCCAATTCTCTTTAAAGGGAACCTGTCATCAGCAATTGGCCAAATAAACCATTACCAGAATATTGTAAAGCAGTGTAACACCTTCTAGTTTTTGTTTCTTTCATGGTCCAGTGTGGTGGCATCATCCAGGAAATCAACTTTGAAGTGAGATGTAAATTGGTTGTATAAAGTCAAGGAGGCAGAGATTATAACATTGATGTCAAGGTGGGGAGCTTTGAAAACCTCCTCCTCTGTGATTGACATTGTGTATCAGACTTCAGGAGATCTGGTTAGTGATGTCTCCGGATGCAGGACCATTGATTACAATGATGGGGCTTTCTGAGGAAGAGAGAGTTTGACTTCAGTGTTCAAATCTCCACCTCCTTGACTTTATACAACTAATTTACATCTCCCTTCAAAGTTGATTTTCTGGATGATGCCACCACACTTGGCCATGAAAGAAACAGGATATGGAAGATGTTAAGTTGCTTCGCAACATAGTGGTAATGGTTTATTAGGTCAATTTCTGCTGACAGGTTCCCTTCAAATTACTTTATGTGATTGCCTTATGGAAGGAGTTGGGATTGGACCTGCTTTGAATATACATGGCACCAAGCATGAGGGAGTGTATTTCTTGTGTTTTTACATGCCGGTAAAGTTCATCAACTATTATTGTCTCAGATGATCCCCTTGAACATCTAAGGTACCTTAAAATACCATTTGATAATACAGACAGTTCCCGACTTAAGAACACCCGACTTACAGACGCCCCCTAGTTACAAACGGCACCTCTGTGCCCCATGTGACCTCTGGTGAAGCTCTCTGGATGCTTTACTTTAGTCCCAGGCTGTAATGATCAATTAGAGTTATCAAAGATGTTTGCATTGAAGTTTTATTGTTAATCCTTGTTCCCATAGCAGCCCAAAATTATGCAAATCCAATTGCCACAGGGACAAAATTAGAGTTACACTTAAAAAATACACCAGATAGCTTACCTACAAATTCAACTTCCTATAATTGTCCTAAAATCAGCTTGGGCTGATTAGGATCAGTATATTAGGTAACAGCTTAGACTGTCTCCTATTTTGGACAGAAAGAACCTCAGATATATTTGGTGCCAATCACAATGTCTCCTAATTTGGACAGAAGTGACCCGTTGATATATGTGTTACCAATCTAAAACTCTTTTATATTGGACAGTAATTTACATTGTGCCTATTGAATTGTCGTCAATGTGTGGAAAGTGAACTGCCGATATATATGGTGCCAAACCAAAAGTCTATTATTTTGGTCACTGATGACCCGGAAATCCAAATGGTGCCAAGCCAAATGTCTTCTAAATTTTACATTGGAATGTTAATTGCTTTATACACATGACCGTGTTCAATTTCCAGGCTGCAAGCGACGAGTCTTGTGCCTTTTCTTGTGTCCGCCTGATATTGGGAGGCGGGCACCGCTCACCCTGCTGATGTCCAAAGGAAATGACCAACCAGCCAACACATTCATGGAGCGGTGAGACATGGTGCATGTAGAATAGAAGTCTATGGAGCCGTGAATTAGCCACCCTTTGTACATTTGTGTGGATGAAGTCTAACAATGTGGTAGTACCATCTCACGGCGAAATCTTAAAAGTTTACTAGAACCTCGCAAACTGTTTTGGTTGACTTAAAGAGGACCTGTCACCTAAATTTTCGGCACTAGGAGCTTCTAACTAAAGTAAGCTGCTCCTAGTGCTTTATCAAACAGGTACAGCTAGCAAAGCTGTCCGATGTATTCATGAGGGGTCGGTCCGAGGCGCTGCCTCTTCTCCGGACCGCCCCACTCGCTCCATAGGCCGGCAGTGACTGCCGCGCGATATGCGGCAGTCACCGCCCCTAGCCATGCCCTAAAGTAAGCAGCTCCTAGTGCCGATAAATGGGGTGACAGGTCCTCTTTAAAAATAAAATCTTGTTTTTAGGTATTCCTGATGATGTTATCGAGGAAGTTAAAGATATCAAGAGGGTAACCAAGATTGAGCAGAATGGAGATCACTTTGTGATCTCAGTGACAACGGGAGACTCCGTTCTCCGCAATGAATTCACCATTGGTCAAGAGTCCGAAATGAACTCTGTTACAGGACAAAAAAACAAGGTAAGGATGAACTCCAAAACCGGACACAACCCATGTTCAGACGCCATCATTTTACAAATCTTTTTAAGGAGTTTTTTTGGAATTTTCGAAGAGTAGGCAATAACATAAAAAAATAATCTCTACCCATCCACCCATCCCCGACTTTTCCAGTGTTGCTCTATTATTTTAATGTTGGTGGTCATGGGCTGTGATTTGTATTTATTCCAGACAACGGTGAATCTTGTGGATGGCAAGCTGGTCGTGGACATGAATGGCATTGACTCTGTCACTGAAATTTCAGGAGATCTCCTCATCAATGTAAGTTTTCTTCTTAATATGGTCAAAGATGTATAATGTAGAGTCAAAAGCTCATGTAAAGAAAAAAAACAGATAAAAAAAATCCACTGTTGGATGGAACATCTCATTTTAGCCCTACTCTCCATAACCAATCAAAATCACCAGGGTGTGAGGAACAATCTGAAAAAACATTTGATACTTTTCTACCCATATTACCAAAAAAATTTTTTAAAAGTACTGGTGGCCTCACATGCTTAATCACATTCCTTTCCTGTAAAAGTCAAAGTGTTTATTGTAGAGAAGCGAAGAAAATAGAAACTTTCTGCGACTGCATGCATAACCATGTACACTAACCTTACCCACCCCTACATCCCCTTTAAATAAAAACTCAGACACAAGAATTATATTTAAACTTATGGTATGACATCAGGGAGTCGGCCACAGCTTTATTAAAATAATTTAACTCTTTAAACTCTACTCTTAGAGTAGTAACTTGTTAACTCTTTAATATCAAGAACATATCAAGAACATATAACCGGGGCACCTGAAATGCCAGCCTCGTTAGAGGGCATGTAGGTCCTCACCCCCTTCTAGAAAACCGCCAAGGAGGAGAACATGAACCCCTACATGTCTCTCCGACCCCCCACTAGAAGGGACATAGCCCTCTCGATTCCGTCCTGAAGACCGGATAGGAAGATGTCCAATCCTATATCCGTTAAATGGACACCGTCGGGTAATAACATACCACGATTGTCACCCTCCAACTCCCTGTGCCTTACCACAACACCCCCTCTCTCACGCACAAAGCGTGATACTTTTGTATTCAGTAATCTCCTGCTTCTTTCGATGCCTGCAGCATCCCTGGCCCCCTCCCAGATCGCCCTGGGAATGATCTCCGACCACACTAGAACAAAACGTGAAAAAAAAGAAGAAAACCTTTCCAAATCAGATTGGATCAACGGGATCAATTCCCCCAAGCGAACGGTGCATAAATCATTACCCCCAAGGTGCAAAACAAGTATTGATGGGGACTCCGAGTAGCGACTGATGTCCACCATTTCTGGCAAGGCTTGTAACCATCGCAGGCCCTTAATTCCACGCCATCGGACGTCCGCGTTGAAAAACCCGAGTGACCTTCCACCCGGACGCACCATGGCCCGTTGCTCAGCCCAATAGATGAACGAGTGTCCCAGGATCCATATTGTTGGCCGAGAATCTAAAGAAAGAGGGGAATGGGGTAGGGGATTTAGGAAGGAAAACAAAATCAATTAATAAGCAAATCGGGGCGAATATAGCCAGCAAAGCATTCAGATTTCCACCTCCCAATCCTCTGAACTTCCGCGTCAGGAAGCCCCAATTCGCTTGCAGTAGTAGCTGCCCCTATTCTGAATGAGTGGGTGCCATACTCACCCGGAGGGAGTCCGATGGCAGCCAGCGCCTTTTTGAAAAGTATAGTAAATTGAAAGCGAGTGAGAGGAGAACCATCAGCATGCGCCAGAAATTGAATCCCACCCGCCCTTACAGTCAAATAACGCTCAACTGCGGCGACCGGGCATGCCAAACCTCCGACCGGACGCAGCGACACCCAACAGCCTCTCCCGAATACATCCGTTTTTGACCTACGTATCCTAAAGCGCAAGCCCCCAGCCGATACAAAGACATCCTCAAACAAAAGCCCCCCCGATTTTGTCTTACTTGGAGGGACCAACTCGGATATCCGAAGGGCCCCAAAAAATGTTAGGACAAAGGCAGCATGAAATAAGGTGGCCTCAAAGGCATCCTGACACAAGGTTTCCAACTGAGGCAATAAACGTATAAGAATAGAATAGGAAACCGGACGGCGGGACTCCCGCCGCACTGAATCCTTCTTCCAGCCTTTTATGACCTGCTTAATGAAGAAACTCTGAGTTACATCAGCCCACCCATAAAGCTTTAAGAAAAAGGCAACACCCGCTAACCGCCGTTGTGCGCACAAACCAGACAACCCTTGCTCCCTTAAACCTTCTAAATAACGCAATGTAACCTCCAAACGAGTTGCCCCTGTTGAAAAACCCGAGTCCCCAGCTAACTTGCACCACTCTCCCCATGCTTTACCGTGCGCTGCCCAGGTGGATGGGGCGACAGACGACCGGATCAAAGGGAAGAGTTGGCCTCCAGGGTGGACCACAGAGAGCCTGGACACGGGGTCCCCTCCGCGTCCGCCAAAGGGCATAGCGCCCGAAATGCCTGCCAATTAAAACGAGAAAGGGCATCAGCAACTCTGTTCTCAACCCCTGGTACATGCTTGGCTCTGAAATAAATGTTAAACTGAAGACAACGTAACACAAAACGTCGTAGTAAACACAGAACTGGGAGAGAGGAGGACGAAAGCCCGTTCACCACCTGCACTACGCTCATATTGTCCGTCCAAAACACTACGGATTTGTTCGCCAGCCGCCCCCCCCATAATTCCACAGCAACTACAATGGGAAAAAATTCTAAAAGCGTCAAGTTCGCACACCAACCCCGTTCCCGCCAATTCGGCGGCCAGCTTTCAGCGCACCACGTGGGGCCTAGCAACACACCGAAACCCAAACCTCCCGCAGCGTCCGAAAACAACTGTAATTCTGGGCTGTCTATTTCCGCCTCCCGCCAGCATGTCCGCCCATTGTAATTTTCTAGAAAATTGTCCCATACTCGCAAATCTGCTTTGATTCCCTTAGTCAAACGGATACGGTGATGTGGCGCCCGAACTCCGGCAGTAGCCAAGGAGAGCCTTCTTGAAAAAACCCGACCCATTGGCATAATGCGGCACGCAAAGACCAACGACCCCAACAATGATTGAATCTGCTGTAATGAGGCCTTCTGGATTGTTAGGCAAGTTGCTAATGCCGAACGCAATTTGGCTAGCTTCTCGCAGGGTAGCCGAAACTCCATTGCTACTGAATCTACTTCAATTCCCAAGAAGGACAGAACAGTACATGGCCCTTCGGTCTTTTCCGCTGACAAAGGTACCCCAAAACGCTGCGCGATCTGGCAAAAGGAAGTTAATAGGAATGAGCAATGACCTGAATCCCGGGGGCCTACAAACAAAAAGTCGTCCAGATAATGGGTTACCAGCGAGGAGGACGTTTCCTGCCTGAGGACCCACTCCAAAAAAGTGCTAAAGACCTCAAAATAGTAACAGGAAATGGAACAGCCCATAGGCAAACACATGTCGTAGTAAAACTCGCCGTCCAGCTGGCAACCCAATAAATGAAAACAATCGGAATGTACTGGGAGGAGTCTAAAGGCAGACACTATATCAGATTTCGCCATCAGGGCCCCCTGGCCTGCTGTGCAAACAAGGCTGATAGCCTTATCAAAAGAGGCGTAAGACACGGACACTAAATCCTTGCTAATACCATCATTCACCGAAGATCCTTTTGGATGGGACAGGTGATGTATGAGCCTAAACTTACCAGGCTCCTTCTTCGGCACAACCCCGAGGGGAGAAACCCGCAAATTAGGAAAAGGTAAACCCTGGAATGGTCCTGCCATTCTACCCAATGCTACTTCCTTGGCTATCTTACCACGGGCGACATCTGGAAGCTCCAAAACTGATTTTAAATTCTTTGAAAAAACTGGAGAATCACTTGGGAGAAATGGGATAAAGAAACCAAAAGAAAAACCTGTCCTAAGTAGGGCGGCTTCCGCCCTCTTGTGATACTGGGCGAGCCACGGCAGCATCTCTAATACGCGTACCGGAGTCCTCTGGCCTACCGACACTCTGAGGGCGGGAGGCTGCAACTGCCGGCCGGGAACAGCGGATGGAAGAATGTGCACCCCCGCAATTGGAGCACTCATGTCTGAATTTACATGACCCGTAGAAACGACAGTGGCCCTCGTTATACATCCAGCATGTTCCCGACCTTCGAGCCGCCCCCGGCCCCAGGGAACCGAGCGGGGTTGAGAATGAGGAAGAGGAGGAGGCGGCTGCTGGAAAGGGCTTTGGACTTGACATAATTCTGAGCCATACATCCGTGGCTTTACTATCCCATCCAACCTCAGGCTTTTGAGCCAGCCGCCTCCTGAACTCCTCATCATACCTCCACCATGCAGTACCACCATGAGTCCGGAAAGCATTAAAAATAACATCTAAATATACAAACAACTGAGGCGCCTTATCCGGCGACTTCTGTGTCAGGACGCAACCCAACACAGAAAAAGCCTGAATCCAATTGTGGAACGTTTTTGCCACTTTCGGCTTTTTCTCAACACCACGTTCAACACGCCTTTCTTTGTCAACTGTCACCGAATTCACAGACACCAAGGACCAGATATCCACATAATCATTGAGGTAAATCTTGTCCTTCGTGTCATCAGAAAGATGATAGCCCAGAGGAGAAACACCGCAAAAATAGTTATCTCTGAAAGCGGTTATTGACGGGGTAAACGTGGATGTGGATGCTTCAGCCGTGGCTTTTTCATGAGTGGACAGCGACTGAGTGGCCGGAACCACCGCAGCTGGTGACCCCAGTAATGACCTGATAGATGATAACAAAGCAGCATCAGAACCCGACCCACCCCAAGCCTGCAAGCAGGCTGACTCACCAGTCGCCGGAGAAGGTACCACTGCTGACGTCTCTGCTATGGAAGTTGTAGCCGAAGGTGCAGGCGCCCTACTCCTGCGGGAGCGAACCGAACCAGCGGACCCGCGGCGGGACCTGCTCCCGCTATGACGCCTCTTTGGAGATGGAGTCCTGGAGGAGTCTGAAGATGCCCGCCGAGAGGAGCGAGAAGACCCTGACATGGACGATGACCGGGCATCACGTGACCGACGCCGCTTGCTCCGCCCAGAACGCGAGCGGGAGGCCGCCCGACGCCTGGAGGAGGCGGAGCGTCGGCTGGAACTGGAACTGACCCTGGACAGCACAGAGGAAGCCCGGCGGGACCCTGGGGCTAGCACGTAACCAGGGCCAAGCTCCCCAGCCATCATGGGAGCCACTAGTGGGGCCGGAACCACCAGTGTCCGTGGATCAAGTGGCGCAAGATCAGATCCCAGGAGTTCTTCCTCTGAGACACCATCATCATGATCAGCCGTCCCTGTAGCGGATGAAGGAGGGTGATTAAACACTAAAGCAGCTGATCTCCTGGAAGGGGGGTTAAAAGCCAAGGCCTGGGGCTGGGTGGGCAGTAGTGAACCAGCTGCCCTCAGGCCTGGCACATCAGCTAGGGCCGGGGGAGAAGAGGAAGCGGAGCCAGGGGGCACCCTATCACTAGCTGTGGTGCGTGAGGCTACACAGCTCAAGCCAGCACCGCGGGAACAGGAGGGGTTAACCCCTCGTTTCCCGGGGCCAGCGCTAGGTAAAGGCCGCCGGCCCCGGCCAGTCATATGAGCAGCCGGCACCGGAGTCGGGGGAACAAAATCGGGAGACTCCCCTCTCCTAGCCGCGACCACCGGCCGCGGTGTCGCAGGGGGATCGCGCCTCCCGACCGGATCAGGAGGAGGAGGAGGAGAGGCGCAGGACTGGTAGGTGGGAACTACTGGGGTACGCGCGGCTGCCTGCGCTGAGGGGGACAAGCGTTGCGGCGGCCGCGTCTGCCTACCAGAGCGGCGCACGTCCGGAGCGGGCGAAGTCGTCGCCGGGGGTGATCCAGCCTGGGCCTCCGCTAGTAAAGAGGCCAGCCAGGCAGAGCCCTCAGTGCGGAGTCGCTGCCGAACGGCGTCGTCAGAAGCCATGGTCCTCGCAGAAGAAGAAGATTTCCTGGAAGAGGGTGAGTGAGGTCACCGATCCTCTTTTTAAACCAAAACCCAACCCCCAGGTGTGGCTAATAGTCGCCCGCCCACAGTCACGTAGCCCACAGCCCGCCAAAACAATTAACCCTTAAAGGGGATGCATTAACATTCACCTCTCCATGACCCCTGACTGCCTGCAGTCCCTAGCCCCACGGCTATACGCCTACGGGCTATCAAAATGCTTGGTAGGAATGGAGCAGGGAGATGTCAGCCCCCTTCTCCACCATTGACCCTCTGCTGCTGAGGTGGTGACTTTATGAGCCTCGCACAGTAGGGGCAGCAAAGCAGCAAAATGGAAAGAAGTGAGTGGAACGATGGTACCTGAAAGGGGCGTTGTGAATAGAGGTGCTAGATGTAATAAGAGGGGCTAAAGGAAAGAAGTGTGGTGGCCACAAGATATGGGTAGCAGTGTGGGTGGAACACAGTATGGGGGCATTATGCTATGTGAGGGCCATTAAGGGGTAAATTTGACAGCACAGGGGCAAGTAAGGAGAGGTATTATACTTTGGCCCTGCTATATTATTACCGAATACCCACATAATTTAAGGTATCAGACAAACCCCTCTACCCGTAACCAGTAAATGCATTCATGTTACATACTGTGGCCCACATTCGTATAAGTGTTTGCACCAGTTTTCTGTCTGTACCAGTACTGTATTGCGGCTGCACTGTACCCAAAGCACCACAAAATTCTGCACCTAAAGTGGTGTACCGGTGCAGATTCAGACTGTGCACCACATTTATTCTTGGCAGAATTGTGTCACAAGCTCTATGTTAAAGGTGCACCAAAAAGAAATTGGTGTCCACTTCCGGAGCAGTGCAGGGGGCACCAGATTAATGAAGACCGTGCACCAGTTTTGAAAAATCTGGCGCCCCCTGAACACTACACAGGCAACCGCACAGAGTACAGACTGTACCAATTTTTTTTAAAAATGTGCTTTTCACTAGATTTTCCACAATTACAACCTTGTTGTATTTCTTAGGTTATGACTCTGAATGACATCATCTACAAGAGCGTGAGCAAAAGGGTGGCATAGGATGAGACATCTGCATTGAATTTTATCTGTGCCAAACAGAAGTAGAACTTTAATGTGAAACTCTTTTTCTGTACCCTGTATTTTTAATAAGATGTAATAAAATACATATATTTTAAATTTCCCCTTAGAGTGCTGGAATTGAGATTTTTTTCCCACCTTCTTGCTCAGTATTATAGTTGTTATATTCTAGAACATAGGAAGCAATTGAAACGTCTCTGTCTGGTCGGGCTTCAGCGTCATCCTTTGTCTGTAAAGTTTGACAGAAGAGGCGATTCTGACTATGAATTTGCACTTAGTATGCATTCTGTCCTGCACTAGTCTGATCGCTGCCTTATTTAATCGTTTGCCACCTTAATTGATTTCCACCATACTTGTCAGACTCCTGTGGATTATATATTTATAATGTTGTACAATAAGGGACAGTATTATAGTAGTTATATTCTTGTATATAGGGGGCAGTATTATAGTAGTTATATTCTTGTACATAGGGGGCAGTATTATAGTAGTTATATTCTTGTATATAGGGGGCAGTATTATAGTAGTTATATTCCTGTACATAGGGGGGCAGTATTATAGTAGTTATATTCTTGTACATACGGGAGAGTATTATAGTAGTTATATTGCTGTACATAGGGGGCAGTATTATAGTAGTTATATTCTTGTACGAAGGCAGCATTATTATAGTAGTTATATTCTTGTACATAGGGGGCAGTATTATAGTAGTTATATACATGTACATAGGAGCAGTATTATAGTAGTTATATTCCTGTACATGGGGGGCAGTATTATAGTAGTTATATTCGTGTACATAGGGAGCAGTATTATAGTAGTTATATTCCTGTACAAAGGGGGCAGTATTATAGTAGTTATATTCTTGTACATAGGGGTCAGTATTATAGTAGTTATATTCTTGTACATAGGGGACAGTATTATAGTAGTTATATTCTTGTACATAGGGGGCAGTATTATAGTAGTTATATACATGTACATAGGGGGCAGTATTATGGTAGTTATATTCTTGTACATAGGGAGCAGTATTATAGTAGTTATATTCTTGTACATAGGGGGCAGTATTATAGTAGTTATATTCTTGTACATAGGGGGCAGTATTATAGCAGTTATATTCTTGTACATAGGAGGCAGTATTATAGTAGTTATATTCCTGTACATAGGGGTCAGTATTATAGTAGTTATATACATGTACATAGGGGGCAGTATTATAGTAGTTATATTCTTGTACATAGGGGGCAGTATTATAGTAGTTATATTCCTGTACATAGAGGGCAGTATTATAGTAGTTATATTCTTGTACATAGGAGGCAGTATTATAGTAGTTATATTCCTGTACATAGGGGGCAGTATTATAGTAGTTATATTCTTGTACATAGGAGGCAGTTTTATAGTAGTTATATTCTTGTACATAGGGGGCAGTATTATAGTAGTTATATTCCTGTACATAGGGGCAGTATTATAGTAGTTATATTCTTGTACATAGGGAGCAGTATTATAGTAGTTATATTCCTGTACATAGGGGGCAGTATTATAGTAGTTATATTCTTATACATTGGGGTCAGTATTATAGTAGTTATATTCTTGTACATAGGGGACAGTATTATAGTAGTTATATTCTTGTACATAGGGGGCAGTATTATAGTAGTTATATACATGTTGTGGGAGATTTGGCCCTGTAGAGACCGTGGTAGCGGGGTGCTGTGATGCAGTTCACGACAGTGACACCCAAGTACAGTCCAAAACAGGTCTAGCCTGCGTTTATTTCAGCAGGAACAAAATAAAACAGCCTTCACATTCAGGCATCAAAAACAAAATAATATCCTACCCGTCAGGGTGCTATCTAAACAATGGTTCTCTGACTCACCACTAACAAAAACACTTTTGCTGCTCCAGGCACAGAGGTCAAGGCTGTGTGCTCTCCAGCCTCCTTCCAGAGAGACAACACTCTCAACTCTGCTGAGCGGCTTTATTAGGCTGATTGGGGCTGTTCCCACCACCTGTGTCCAAGGTGCTGGACAACACAACCTCAGCACTAAGGCCTTGCATAATAGCAAAACCTAGGGGAAACATACCGCCCATCCACAGTTAACCCCTTCAGTGTCTCACATACCCTCCCCCTCTGTTTGACCCTGTGGGGGCGAACACTTTTGGCCATCAGACAGTGGGTACGAGACAGGGCATCAGCATTCCCATGCAGCTTTCCTGCTCGATGTTCCACCGTGAATTTGAAATTCTGCAACAGTAGGAACCACCTTGTGACCCTGGCGTTCCTCTCTTTGGCCTGACTCATCCAGGTGAGGGGAGAGTGATCGGTCACCAGTGTAAACTGTCGCCCTACCAAGTAATACCTCAGGGATTCCAGAGCCCATTTTATCGCCAAGCACTCCCTCTCAACTATGCTATAGTTCTTCTCAGGAGGTGTGAGCTTGCGGCTCAGGAATGTCACGGGATGTTCCTCACCCTCCACTACTTGGGACAGGACAGCCCCTAAGCCCACGTCAGAAGCGTCAGTCTGCACAATAAAGGTCTTGGTGAAGTTAGGGGTGATCAGTACCGGTCCCTCGCACAAAACCGTCTTAAGTCGCTGAAACGCCCCCTCAGCCTCTTCACTCCACTTTACCATCACCGCCCTGCTACCTTTGGTCAGGTCAGTCAGGGGTGCCGCTATGGTAGCAAAATCGGGGATAAATCGGCGATAATAGCCCACTATGCCTAGGAAAGCCCTCACTTGCTTTTTGCTCATAGGTTGTGGCCACTGCTGGATCGCCTCCACTTTATTTACTTGGGGTTTGATGACACCTCGCCCAATACGGTACCCCAGGTAACGGGCCTCTTCCAGACCCAGTGCACATTTTTGGGGTTCGCTGTCAACCCTGCTGCCCTCAGGGAGTCTACCACTGCTTGCACCTTGGCCAGGTGACTCTCCCAATCGTTACTATAAACTATTATGTCATCCAGGTAGGCCGAGGCATATCTCCGGTGAGGTTTTAGCACGAGATCCATTAACCTCTGGAATGTGGCGGGAGCCCCATGTAGCCCAAAGGGGAGTACTACGTACTGAAAAAGCCCATCAGGAGTAACAAAAGCGGTCTTCTCTTTGGCCCTATCAGTAAGGGGTACCTGCCAATACCCTTTCGTCAGGTCAAGGGTGGAGAAGAACCTAGCCTGTCCAACTCGTTCTATCAACTCGTCAACCCTGGGCATGGGATAAGAATCAAATTTGGACACCTCGTTCAACTTCCTAAAGTCATTGCAGAACCGTAGGGAACCATCAGGTTTGGGAATCAACACAATAGGACTCGACCATTCACTTTTAGACTCCTCGATAACCCCCAGGTCTAACATCTGCCTGACTTCTTCGGATATGGCAAGCCGGCGCGCTTCAGGGACCCGGTAGGGTTTTTGGTGTACCCGGATGTGGGGTTCGGTTATGATGTCATGCTTGATGACTGAAGTACGTCCCGGTAACTTAGAGAACACATCCACGTTTCGGAGCACAAACTCCTTCGCTTCCTGAATCTGGGCCCTGGAAAGGGACTCCAAGATCCGTACTTCAGGCACCTTGGCATCGGGTACACCTACCTCCGGTGTCACCTTCTTGGGGACAGACGCCTTTTCTACTCCCACGGCCATCAGGGACTCTCTTTCCCTCCATGGCTTTAGGAGGTTCACGTGGTATATCTGTTCGGGTTTCCTCCTCCCCGGCTGAGATACCTTGTAGTTTACCTCCCCCACTTTCTCCATGACCTCATATGGTCCTTGCCATTTTGCCAAGAACTTGCTCTCAACGGTGGGCAACAGAACTAGCACTCTGTCGCCTGGGTTAAAGGTCCTGAGTCTGGCTGACCTATTGTAGACCCTAGACTGGGCCTCTTGTGCCCTTGTCATGTGCTCCTTTACAAGGGGCATTACCGCCGCTATGCGGTCCTGCATAAGGGAGACGTGTTCTATCACACTACGGTGGGGGGTCCTCTCCTGTTCCCAGGTCTCCTTGGCTACATCCAAAAGCCAACGTGGGGAACGGCCATATAACAGCTCAAAGGGTGAGAAACCCGTGGAGGACTGGGGAACTTCACGTATGGCAAACATCAAATAGGGCAACAAACAATCCCAGTCCTTCCCATCTTTGCTGACCACCCTCTTTAGCATCCCCTTCAAGGTCTTGTTAAACCTCTCGACCAGGCCATCTGTCTGAGGATGATACACAGAGGTGCGGAGCTGTTTAACCTGGAGTAATTTACACATCTCTTTCATTACTCTAGACATGAATGGGGTTCCCTGATCAGTCAAGATTTCCTTGGGGAGGCCTGTACGGGAGAATACCTGGAACAGCTCCCTAGCAATGTTTTGGAGGAGGTGTTCCTTAACGGGATTGCCTCCGGGTACCGCGTAGTATAGTCCAGGATAACGAGGATGTACTGGTACCCCCTTGAGGACTTAACTATGGGGCCAACCAAATCCATTGCAACCCGTTCAAACGGTACCTCTATGATTGGTAACGGTACCAGAGGACTCCTAAAGTGGGACACCGGGGCAGTAAGTTGGCACTCAGGGCAGGAGCTACAATACCGGCTTACCTCCTCCCACACCCCGGGCCAGAAAAATCTCTGCAGGATCCTCTCCCGGGTCTTCTCAGCACCTAAGTGCCCTCCCAGCACATGTTTATGTGCCAAATCTAGCACCAGCCTACGGTGAGATTCGGGTAATACAAGTTGCTCAACCTCCTCACCCCGTACCTGGTCAACCCTGTACAACAGTTCCCCAACAATCACCATTCGGGGGTATATTTTGTCAGCCCCTGGTATTTGGAGTACCCCATTTATCACCTTAACATTCTCCCGTGCTTTAAATAAGGTAGGATCCTGTAGCTGTGCAGCCCCAAAATTTTCACGGGAAATCTCAAGGTCCGGCATGTCGGCCACCTCCCCATGGCCCTCGACCTCACCAACTAGGACCTCTAGGGGAGAGAACTCATCACATGGGGTCACCCCTACTGCTGGTGTGGGTACATCGGCCTCAAAGGGTTCAGGGGCCAAGGCCGGACATACCTGATGTCCATTATCTGCAACAGCAGCTGCGGTGGGTCTTCGTCTCCAGAGGTCCCAAAACACCGGTAAGTCTCTGCCGATAATAGCCTCATGAAACAGGGTCCCCACCACCCCCACTTCATGGGCAATAGTACCACAAGGGGTATGTAGGTTGATGACAGCAGTGGGATATTCGCGAGTGTCCCCATGTATACACAACACTCCCACTCTCTGCCCATTGTATAGTCCAGAATCAACCAAAGTTCCCCCGCACCAGGGTGACCAGACTCCCTGAGTCTAGCAATGCTTCCACTGTGTGACCACCGATTGTGACCATGCACACTTGGGGTTCTGCATCCGTGACTGACTCGGCCGCCAGAACCGGCCGGGCAAACAGTGACACTCGCCGGGTCTGGTTGCAGTCCATTGGCTCCACTGACAGTGGACAGTTGGCAGCAATATGGCTCATTTCATGGCATCGCCAGCACTGGATACGGCCATGACCTCTGTCACGAGCCTCAATGGGTTTCTGGGTATCCACGCCCCCCAATGAACCCCCTCCCAACCTGACCTGTCTCCCCTTTTCCGCAGTAGCAGTCTTGCCAGATGGTTTGGTGACCTTGTCACTGGCACTGCTTCGTGTGGGAGAGGTAAGTAGAAGATCCTCCGTAGCCCGATATCTCTCTACTAGGGACACGAGTTCCTCAGCATTTGTGGGACAGGCCTGTACAACACATCGCTGGAGCCGAGAGGGCAGAGAACGGGTGAACTTGTCAGGAACCACTCTCTCTACCATCTGTGCTGGGGTGCAGTCCTCTGGTTGTAGCCACTTCCAGACAAGATGGATCAGGTCATGCATTTGGGAGCGTGGGGGTAGTTTTTCTGAGTATGCCCACTGGTGGACCCGGCTGGAACGAACTTGAACGGTGACCCCAAGACGAGCCAGAATCTCGGCCTTTAGCTGGGGGTACTCATGGGCCTCAGTTTCACTCAGATCGTAGTAAGCCTTCTGCGCTTCGCCCGTCAGGAACGGTGCCAGGACATCTGCCCACTGCTCAGCTGGTTACTCCTCTCGCTCAGCTACTCGCTCGAACACAGTGAGATACGCCTCCACGTCGTCGGTCGCCGTCATTTTTTGTAAAGCCTTTTGTACTGCAGCCCGTGCGGAACGCTGGACAACCGGGTACCCTTGCAAACCAGTATGGAACCCCTCAGTAGTCGTCGCTTGCGGTGCTGCCATAATGCCAGAAAACTTTTCCATCATCAGCTGGAACATGGCTCGGGACTCTTCCTGCTGCTGGCGGGACCTCTCCTCCTGCAGCTGGAACATGGCTTGCTGCTGGCGGGACCTCTCCTCCTGCAGCTGGAACATGGCTTGCTGCTGGCGGGACCTCTCCTCCTGCTGCTGGAGCATGGCTTGCTGCAGCTGCCGATTAGCCTGGGACTCTTCCTGCTGCTGCTGACGATTAGCTCTGGCCTCCTCCTGCTGCTGGCGGGACCTCTCCTCCAGCTGCGGGAGCATGGCCTGCTGCTGCTGCCGATTAGCTCTGGCCTCCTCTTGCAGGTATTTAATAAAGTCCTCCATCTTGGCTGTATCCTGCAATTTGCCTGCTGCTTTCACCCAGGCCATGCAATGTTGCAGGATGTAGCGAGCTTTTCAGGTGTGTGTCTTTTGAACTGCCCGCAATCCGAAGCACCATAAGTGGGAGATTTGGCCCAGTAGAGACCGTGGTAGCGGGGTGCTGTGATGCAGTTCACGACAGTGACACCAAAGTACAGTCCAAAACAGGTCTCGTCTGCGTTTATTTCAGCAGGAACAAAATAAAACAGCCTTCACATTCAGGCATCAAAACAAAATAATATCCTACCCGTCAGGGTGCTAACTAAACAATGGTTCTCTGACTCACCACTAACAAAAACACTTTTGCTGCTCCAGGCACAGAGGTCAAGGCTGTGTGCTCTCCAGCCTCCTTCCAGAGAGACAACACTCTCAACTCTGCTGAGCGGCTTTATTAGGCTGATTGGGGCTGTTCCCACCACCTGTGTCCAAGGTGCTGGACAACACAACCTCAGCACTAAGGCCTTGCATAATAGCAAAACCTAGGGGAAACATACCGCCCATCCACAGTTAACCCCTTCAGTGTCTCACAATGTACATAGGGGGCAGTATTATAGTAGTTATATTCTTGGACATAGGGGGCAGTATTATAGTAGTTATATTCTTGTACATAGGGGGCAGTATTATAGTAGTTATATTCTTGTACATAGGGGGCAGTATTATAGCAGTTATATTCTTGTACATAGGAGGCAGTATTATAGTAGTTATATTCCTGTACATAGGGGGCAGTATTATAGTAGTTATATTCCTGTATATACATGTACATAGGGGGCAGTATTATAGTAGTTATATACTTCTACTTAGGGGGCAGTATTATAGTAGTTATATTCTTGTATATAGGGGGCAGTATTATAGTAGTTATATTCTTGTACATAGGGGGCAGTATTATAGTAGTTATATTCTTGTACATAGGGGGCAGTATTATAGTAGTTATATTCTTGTACATAGGGGGCAGTATTATAATAGTTATATTCTTGTACATAGGGGGCAGTATTATAATAGTTATATTCTTGTACATAGAGGGCAGTATTATAATAGTTATATTCTTGTACATAGGGGCAGTATTATAGTAGTTATATTCTTGTACATAGGGGGCAGTATTATAGTAGTTATATTCTTGTACATAGGGGGCAGTATTATAGTAGTTATATTCTTGTACATAGAGGGCAGTATTATAGTAGTTATATTCTTGTACATAGGGGGCAGTATTATAATAGTTATATTCTTGTACATAGGGGGCAGTATTATAATAGTTATATTCTTGTACATAGGGGCAGTATTATAGTAGTTATATTCTTGTACATAGGGGGCAGTATTATAGTAGTTATATTCTTGTACATAGGGGGCAGTATTATAGTAGTTATATTCTTGTACATAGAGGGCAGTATTATAGTAGTTATATTCCTGTACATAGGAGCAGTATTATAGTAGTTATATTCTTGTACATATGGGGCAGTATTATAGTAGTTATATTCTTGTACATAGGAGCAGTATTATAGTAATTATATTCTTGTACATAGGGGGCAGTATTATAGTAGTTATATTCTTCTACATAGGGGACAGTATTATAGTAGTTATATTCTTGTACATAGGGGGCAGTATTATAGTAGTTATATTCTTGTACATAGGGGGCAGTATTATAGTAGTTATATACTTGTACATAGGGGGCAGTATTATAGTAGTTATATTCCTGTACATAGGGGGCAGTATTATAGTTATTATATACATGTACATAGGGGGCAGTATTATAGTAGTTATATTCTTGTACTTAGAGGCCAGTATTGTAGTAGTTATATTCTTGTACATAGGGGGCAGTATTATAGTAGTTATATTCCTGTACATAGGGGGCAGTATTATAGTAGTTATATTCCTGTACATAGGGGGCAGTATTATAGTAGTTATATTCTTGTACATAGGGGGCAGTATTGTAGTAGTTATATTCTTGTACATAGGGGGCAGTATTATAGTAGTTATATTCCTGTACATAGGGGGCAGTATTATAGTAGTTATATTCTTGTACATAGGGGGCAGTATTGTAGTAGTTATATTCTTGTACATAGGGGGCAGTATTATAGTAGTTATATTCCTGTACATAGGGGGCAGTATTATAGTAGTTATATTCCTGTACATAGGGGGCAGTATTATAGTAGTTATATTCCTGTACATAGGGGGCAGTATTATAGTAGTTATATTCCTGTACATAGGGGCAGTATTATAGTAGTTATATTCCTGTACATAGGGGGCAGTATTATAGTAGTTATATTCCTGTACATAGGGGCAGTATTATAGTAGTTATATTCCTGTACATAGGGGGCAGTATTATAGTAGTTATATTCTTGTACATAGGGGTAAGTATTATAGTAGTTATATTCTTGTACATAGGGGGCAGTATTATAGTAGTTATACTGTCATGCAGGATTTTGGCAGGATGGCTGATTTTTTGCAATGAAA
Organism: Engystomops pustulosus; assembly: GCF_040894005.1. Taxonomy (NCBI): domain Eukaryota; kingdom Metazoa; phylum Chordata; class Amphibia; order Anura; family Leptodactylidae; genus Engystomops; species Engystomops pustulosus. The sequence continues at coordinate 275,843,380 of NC_092411.1, read as the reverse complement.
AAATAAAGATTGGGAATAAAGAAAGCCTATATTGTATATCATTATAAAACATATGTAGAATATACAATTGATTTAAAATTTTGGGGTGATGTGTGCAGTACAATCAGCAGTACACTGCATGTATTTTGTCTTCAAGTATTTTCCATAGTTGTACTAATTTTTTATGTCCAAAGGTGAGTTTACATTTTAAACAAATATTCTCATAAAAAAGAGAAGCATTCGCATAAAAGTGAAACGAAAGTCTAAAGTATTTGCTCTTTCTATTAAAGAGACCTCTGCAGTAGCATCATAACCATAGACATGAATAGCTTCAGGAAGTTAAGAATATAGAAAGAATATTGGAAAGATCCATGACCATGTCAGGATGTTTGTGGAAGAAAACAAAGAAGATAATCCAGCAATTGGGTTACATTAAGTTTTGTTAGGAAAGAAATATGCAAATACATTTCCCAGGATGGTAAAAGTAAAATGAAAAGTAAAAAACATTCCAAATGCTGTGTAATTTACAAAACGCATTTGTGGGAAATTTCTAATGGGCTCTTTGTTTATGGCTTTCATTGTGTAATATAAATGATTATGGTTATCGAGATACCAAATTTACCATATACGGTATACTTATTCTCGAGTATTTAAAAAAACGCACTACTCATCTCCGGCATTCACCCCACTGTCCATTTCTCTCCATGACTTGTCATCTCTTCCGACGTCTTGGTGCTATGGGCAGAGGCACGTCTATTCTCTCTGTGCACACACACACACACACACACACACTGGATGTGCGGGGTGGTGTGGCGTCAGCAGCCCCCGACACAACACGTCATAGGGTGTGCATGCGAGAATCCGGCATTGTTTTTTAAAGGGGGGGCTGTTGGATATTTATTCATAAAGAGGGGGCTCAGCTAGACATTTATTCATATAGGGGTGCTCTGGTGGAAATTTTATTAAAGAGCAGTTGCTGCTGTGGTAAAATGTCGGCTTATTCTCAAGTATATACGGATATGTGGATTTTATTAGGTTTTAATGTATTTTACCGCTCATCCGTAATGGTCTGCCACAGGCAGATCAATCACTACAGGTGGTGCTAAAAAACAGGTCTGGGATTCTCATAGAGACTCCTGGCTGTCATGGCAATGGATCGCTGTCCTCCGATGATGCCATAGAGATGACGATGTGAGCAAAAAAAAAAGCTTGAATAGAAAATGAGCAGCGCCAATTATTGGCACGCTGGCCCTTTAAATTGAGAGAAGCCGGCGCGTGAGCGCCCTAGAAGTCGGGGACACACGCACGGCAGTTGGGACTGAGACAGGAGCCGTGACGGGTAAGCTGCACGGACAATGCACTGGCGGGGGCAGAGGAGCATGGGTGAGCCCACGACCCACGATATGGGTTGTGGGACCACCTGTGACAGAGATGAGTTGACCTGATGGTCGGGTTTGGCAGCCAGTCCGGAAAATTGACCAATCCTAGCCACAGCTAGTTGCTAGGGGCGTCATTTTGCCAGATTGGCTTTTCGGATTCCAATTTGGGAATATGTCTTGGTCAGTTGGCCCAACCCCAAACCTGAACCCGATCTTTGGGTCCGTTCATCTATACTCCATACTGTTGACAACACTCTTTCAAAATCTTTGCTTCACATCTCACTTTCTCTGGTATCTAAAACCTGTTGGCGAGGTGGACAGCTCTGGTAGACTGGGATTATCCTTTCGTGACTTTTCTATTAATAGGTTAGATGTGTACATGATACCAGATTCTCTCACACTGTATCTTCTTGTATTCGCTTATGTCTTTGATGTCCATGTAGAAAAATACAGATAATGCGGGTACTTTTCCCATTTTTGGTCCTGCCTTGTTTGCTCTCTTGGGTGTGGACTATAAAATGAATAGGGTTATATGACTTATGCCTGAGTGACTTTTATGCAGAATTGTTAAGAGCGTCTTAGTTTGTCTTCTTAGTAAAGAATATACAGAGGGGAGTGTCTGGGAATGTTTTAAAAGACGATTCTTAAAAGTCACCTATGGGGCTTCATCTGTGGTGTCACTGTAGACCCATCACCGCCCTCCAGTTCACTGAACTCTAGTGAGGGGTGAGGAACACTGAATTGTTAACCTTTTACCAGCTTTAAATTAAGAGATGCCACCCCACAGCTGATCACGAGGGAGACGAAAGCTACTTATAGGCCTGGCCCAAGCTGAAGAACCTCTACAATCTCATTACCTCTGTGTGAAGAACATTGCTCCCAAATATGGCTTTCAATGGGAAATATGAGCTGCAATCCCAAGAAAACTTGGAGGCGTTTATGAAAGCCATAGGTGAGTAGAATAAATTCAACCTAAATAGTTAATCAAATGAAGTTTTACTTTACCAAACCTACTGGAGAACATCTGAAATCATTTTCCCTACAAAGTTCAGTGGTGAATTTTATAGAATCTGTAGCCCCCAATGTTGCCCGGTATAGTAAATAACCATCTATCTATCTCTCTCTATCAATATGTCTATATCTATCAATATATCTATATCTAGCAATCTCTACCTACCTCTATTTATCTTTATCTATCTATCTCTACATATGTATATTTTTCTGTGTATATCTTTATATGTATGTCTATCTCTCTCTCCATTTCTATCTATCTATGTATCAGTATGTATGTCTACCTATCATTCGATCTATATCTATCTCATATCTATCTATCTATCTATCTCCTATCTATATCTACAAATCTAAAATCTAACTATCTCGTATCTATCTATAACGCTATCATTCTAACACTGCAGCGTTTGTTTTAGCACTAGGAGCTGCTAGAGGAAGGGGGAAATAAGATAACTGACCCCCTATCTGTCTTATACTCATTACCTATAGTAACCGATCAAAGCTTAGAGCTCACATTAATGACCTTTGGTAAAATAGAAGCTAAGTTGTGATTGGTTGCTTATTGGCAGCAGATAATGGCTCCTGTATATGGTGGTTAATAAGTATATTTTGTAAAGTACAGAGTTAAAATTTGGACCCAAAACCTACTGGGGCACATTTACTTTCCCATCCACTGGAGTTCACAGTCCACTGCACCACAATCCGATCACGTGCGAACAATCTCAGAGCAGACCACTGTTAAATATCTGTCACCAGTCATGCAAAACTCGAAAAAGTCTGAAAGTCCGACGAAAGTGTGCGCACGGACCCTTAGTAAATAAGCTCCACTGAGTCGCAAGGAGCCGCTGTGAAAAATGTGATAATTGTAAACATGACCTGCCGATTCCTTTAGCAGACATAAATACACACATATATACACACATACACACACATATATACACACATACATACACACATATATACACACATACACACATATATACACACATACACACACATATATGCACACATACATACACGCATATATACACACATACACACATATATACACACATACACACACATATATACACACATACATACACGCATATATACACACATACATACATACACACATATACACACACATATATACACACATACATACACGCATATATACACACATACATACATACACACATATACACACACATATATACACACATACATACATACACACATACAGACACATATATACACACATACATACACACATATATACACACATACACACACATATATACACACATATATACACACATACATACACGCATATATACACACATACACACATATATACACACAAACGCATACACTAAGCTTTATATATTAAATTATGGCTCCTCCAATTCTATCTGTCCACATTATTATCTAATTTTTGCCTTCATTTCTAAAGAAATATCTCTGTCCACATGTGATTGTTTATTGCAGGATGGCTTTAATTTTTAAATAGGTACAAATCATGTTTGTATATGGGGAGAGAATTTTTTTTATTTTTTGTTTCTGTGTCAGTAGTTTTTTTTTATCTGCCATCATACGATATGTACAAGGTCTATACATACCTTCTCCCACCAAAATCAATGGGTTAAGAAAATTTTTATCTAAAGTGTATGAATAATGTATGAAAAAGTGTATAAAGGGCTTTGATCAGGGGCGGACTGGCCATAGTACCCACCGGGAATTTTCCCGGTGGGCCGGTCGGTCCTGGGCCGGTGTGGGGCCGGTGCAGAGCTCGTCCGGGGCCGGTCCGCACTCCCTCCCTTCAACTTTTCATCTAATCTATAGTACCTGCATCCTACGATGCAGGTACTATAGATTAGTACACAGACGCAGCGCAGCACTGCTGCTTCTGCGTCTGTGTGTACACTCAGTGGAGGAGCGCTGACACCTACCAGATGTCAGCCTGCCTCCATGTAGCTCCGCGGCTTGATGTGAGAGGCGCGGAGCAGTGACGCCTCTACCCCAAGCTGCTGAAGACCGGGGACGAGACGAACCTGCGCCATAGAGGTGAGTATTATGGTGTTTTTTTGTTTAAATTATAGAATTGGGACATTAAATCTTTATCCGGGGGGGGGGGGGGGGGGGGGCATTATTCTTTATCTAGGGCTGGCGGGGGCATAAATTATATGTCTGGGGCGGAGGGGGGGGACATTATTCTTCATCTAGGGCTGGCAAGGGGCATAAATTATATGTCTGGGGCGGAGGGGGGGACATTATTCTTCATCTAGGGCTGGCAAGGGGCATAAATTATATGTCTGGGGGGGCATTATTCTATATCTGGGGCATGCAAGGGGCATTGATTATATGTCTGGGGGGGGGCATTATTCTATATCTGGGGCATGCAAGGGGCATTGATTATATGTCGGGGGGGGGCATTATTCTATATCTGGGGCATGCAAGGGGCATTGATTATATGTCTGGGGCACGCGAGAGGGGCCTTATTCTATTTCTGGGGCTGGCAGGGGGCATTGATTATATATCTGGGGCTAGCAAGGGGCATTGATTATATGTCTGGCGGGGGGGGGGGGCATTATTCTATATTTGGGGCTGGCAGGGGACATTAATTATATGTCGGGGCGTGCGGGGGGGGGGGCATTATTCAATATCTGGGGCTGTCAGGAGGCATTAATTCTATGTCTGGAGCAGGCTGGGTCCATTAATTCTTTTTCTGGGGCCGACTGGGGCCATTAATTCTATTTCTGGGGTAGGCTGGGGCCATTAATTCTATGTCTGGGGTAGGCTGGGTCCATTAATTCTTTTTCTGGGGCCATTAATTCTATTTCTGGGGTAGGCTGGGGCCATTAATTCTATGTCTGGGGTAGGCTGGGGCCATTAATTCTATGTCTGGGGTAGGCTGGGGCCATTAATTCTATGTCTGGGGTAGGTTGGGGGCATATATTCTATGTCTGGGGTAGGTTGGGGGCATATATTCTATGTCTGGGGTAGGTTGGGGGCATATATTCTATGTCTGGGGTAGGCTGGGGCCATTAATTCTATGTCTGGGGTAGGTTGGAGGCATATATTCTATGTCTGGGGTAGGCTGGGGCCATTAATTCTATGTCTGGGGTAGGTTGGAGGCATATATTCTATGTCTGGGGTAGGTTGGGGGCATTTATTATATGTCTGGGGTAGGCTGGGGCCATTAATTGTATGACTGGGGTAGGCTGGGGGCATTCATTTTATGACTGGGGAAGGCTGGGGCCATTATTATTACGCCTGGGTCATAGTCGGAGCTCTATCAATACTGGGGTGGGGGGAGGTTAAGGGGGTTAAAGGAGAGAAAGAAGAAATAAAATATCCTACACTATTACAGTATGTTACATTATGGGGCACTATTTGTGTGGTACTAATATTGTAGGGGGCTCTATTACAGTATTTGGGGAACATTATTAGTGGTAGCAGAAGAAGGGACAATGAGAAAGTGCAGAACATAAGACGTCTGTGTGGTAAACTCTGCAGGAAAGCTGTGTACCTGGAGGAAGAGACAAGGTGATGGTGGAACTAATGGAGAAGATGAGGAACGAGAACAATCCGAGGACACGTCACCTGATGTCACTGGATGCAATAGGTGAGGATCTCATGTGTTTTTTTTAGCTGTGTATGATACATACTGATTTTTTTTCATGTTCGCTTCTGTTTGTATATGTAGTATTATAGTAGTTATATTCCTGTACATAGGGGGCAGTATTATAGTAGTTATATTCCTGTACATAGGGGGCAGTATTATAGTAGTTATATTCTTGTACATAGAGGGCAGTATTATAGTAGTTATATTCTTGTACATAGGGGGCAGTATTATAGTAGTTCTATTCTTGTACATAGGGGGCAGTATTATAGTAGTTATATACTTGTACATAGGGGGCAGTATTATAGTAGTTATATACTTGTACATAGGGGCAGTATTATAGTAGTTATATTCCTGTACATAGTGGGCAGTATTATAGTAGTTATATTCCTGTACATAGGGGGCAGTATTATAGTAGTTATATTCCTGTACATAGGGGGCAGTATTATAGTAGTTATATTCTTGTACATAGGGGGCAGTATTATAGTAGTTATATTCTTGTACATAGGGGGCAGTATTATATTAGTTATATTCCTGTACATAGAGGGCAGTATTATAGTAGTTATATTCTTGTACATAGGGGGCAGTATTATAGTAGTTATATTCTTGTACATAGGGGCAGTATTATAGTAGTTATATTCCTGTACATAGTGGGCAGTATTATAGTAGTTATATTCTTGTACATAGGGGGCAGTATTATAGTAGTTATATTCCTGTACATAGGAGGCAGTATTATAGTAGTTCTATTCCTGTACATAGGGGGCAGTATTATAGTAGTTATATTCTTGTACATAGGGGCAGTATTATAGTAGTTATATTCTTGTACATAGGGGGCAGTATTATAGTAGTTATATTCTTGTACATAGGGGGCAGTATTATAGTAGTTATATTCTTGTACATAGGGGGCAGTATTACAGTAGTTATATTCTTGTACATAGGGGGCAGTATTACAGTAGTTATATTCTTGTACATAGGGGGCAGTATTATAGTAGTTATATTCTTGTACATAGGGGGCAGTATTATAGTAGTTATATTCTTGTACATAGGGGGCAGTATTATAGTAGTTATATTCTTGTACATAGGGGGCAGTATTACAGTAGTTATATTCTTGTACATAGGGGCAGTATTATAGTAGTTATATTCTTGTACATAGGGGCAGTATTATAGTAGTTGGCATGTATATGGGAGAAGGTATGGTAGTAGTTTTATTTTGTATATAGAAGGCAGGATTGAATGTGTTATTCGAAATGTGTTATTGTAGCATTATTACTGTACATAGGAGGCAGTATCAATATATTCTTTCTCTGAATTGTACATGTATGGCACAGGGGAAAGGTATTTAAGGCTTATCGGGTCCTGTGTTTGCATCATTTACTGATCGACAGGTCACATTATTTGCACATTAAATTCACTTAATGCAAAACAAGAACATCTTTTCCAGTAATGCCATCTACCAACAATTTGTCTGTTATAACCCCATCCACATTATCTGACCACACCCACTTGTTTTGACTCCGCCCATAACATGGGGCCACTTTTATAGTTTTTTCCAGGGCCATTTTAAATTCCCAGTCCGCCCCTGGCTTTGATTCTCTAGTGCTAATGGGTCACAACATCTCACAAAACTAAGTCCATTATTTAGTGCCTATGTTAACAAGTGTCCTTTGGTCCCACTTAATATTGTCTATCAACCTGCCATAGCAAGAACATTGAGTTACAGCTACGTAAGTTTTCTGTTGTTACTAGGCTTTCCCGATGACTTGATCCAAAAAGGAAAAGATGTGAAGAGTGTAACTGAGTTTGTTCAGAACGGCAATCACTTTGTGGTCACAACGACATCAGGACCCAGGGTCCAACGTAACGAGTTCACAGTTGGTGAAGAAGCTGAATTGGAAACTATGACCGGTGAAAAAATTAAGGTAAGTCCATACAACAATAAGTCAAGTTTCATTATCAGCTTAGAGTCTTGTGTAGACAACTACTGGACAATATGCTTGTGATATCATCGGGTCTGCCATCAGTAGTGACTGTGCCCCATACGGACAATATATGGCCCCATGAGTTGTGGAATGGAAAACACATTGGGGCACATTTACTTACCCGGTCCCTCGGAGTTCCCAAAAGTGCATTGTCCGACAACAATGCACTGTGCTGCGATTCACTAAGATCGTGCGCCCGATATCCTGCATGTGTCGCTTCCCCGCTCAGGTCCACCGGAGTTCACCTTCTTCTTCCTGGTGCATGTAAGTGCATTGGTTGCGACACAATTTGAATCTTAAATCCCGCGCTCAGTCCAGTTGGATCGTCCGATGCACAAACCCCTGATTTCTGTCCCATGAAAGCCGGCACAGCTGCGCTACAATCCGATCACTTGCAACACAATCCCCTGCTAAATCACAGCAGTGCAAATCCCGAAAATGTCAGGAAGTCCAACGGAAATGCGATCCGCAGACCCTTAGTAAATAAGCGCCATTACGTTGGGTGGAACGGGAAAACAGAAAACTATTTTCTTTGTCCGCCCACCGGATCATTGATTTAATAAAAGTCCACGTATGTCAGCATTATGTTTCTTAGGACGTATTTAGATTATAGAACAAAACTAGACGCCCAATGGTCCATCAGCATTATCTCGTCTTGGGTTTATCCTCAATATATACAAGATTGGGTATGGATGGTATAACCATTCAGTCTGTAGACCAAATATGGTGCATGATACTCCATCCTCAGTCCACCAGTAGAGTATTTTAGATGTACGATGTTTAATATTATTCTATGATGTGACATTTGCTGTTTCTTCTTTATAGACCACAGTTAATTTAGTGGATGGAAAACTAGTTGCAAACCTTAAAGGAGTCACTTCGGTTACGGAGGTGTCTGGAGATCTTCTTATTGATGTAAGATACCTACAATGGGTTAAGGATGGGTTTTATTGGCTATAGTTTTAATATATAACTAAAAGAAGTTTTCCAGTACAAAAATCACAAGTGCGGGTCCCTCCTATCTTGAGTAAGTGGATCTGGGAACGCCATCTTGTGGGTACTGATGGGCACGGGTAGGTAGTTGTACATCTCCATTCACTTTTCTAGGAGATCTGAGTACTTGGCTGGTATTGGATCTCCAATAGATGTGAATAGAGAAAGCTGATCATACACAGTCATCTGTCCATTCACACTGGCAGGTCAGAGGTCATTAAGGCCAGAGATGAAGATAGGTTTGTGCTCCAGAGGAGGGAGTCCCATTTATAAGACATTTATTGTATAGGTTGTAGATATGCCATAAATGTCTGATACTGGACTACAAACCTATAGATTATAAAATATAGAAAGTGGCCATTCCTATGAAGATAACACTCAATGCCATAAAGTTTACTATTGTTATAGAGTGAAATGAGAAAATTCTAGTTTCCTTCAGCCACCACTAGGGGGAGCTGAAAGGTCATAAGTCTGCCTATCAATAAGTAGAGCATGGCATTGCTGAGATATTGATCGGATGTATGGGTCGTGTGCTGGATACGCATATACAAACATCAGAGACCCCTCCTAAAGGTTTAGGACTGTAACAAATCTACAAAAAATAGATTACTGAATGCTTGATGTGCCTGCAGTCATCCTGATTTAGATAAAGCAAAGTATTTACAAAGTGGCTCCACACAATGAGGAGATTCAAAATGCGTGAGGTTATTTAGACATGGAGTTCTCCTTGAAACTTTGTATTAATGCACAATTATTTCTTTTGCATATTTTTAAGGTATTGACACTGAACGACATTGTCTTCAAGAGAACCAGTAAGAGAATATGAATAATATTTGTCCTCTATGGGGGGTGAAAAATGAGTGTTTTATGTCACTTCAATAAAGAAATGTTGAACCAAGAGTGTGTTATCATTAAAAGATGTGCCTAACGTTTTAGATCAGCTGGTGGCTGGAGACTAGCTACCATTATGTGTCCATTACACTACACACACTGGGGCAGATTTACTTACCCGGTCCATTCGCGATCCAGCGGCGCGTTCTCTGCGCTGGATTCGGGTCCGGCCGGGATTTATTAAGGTAGTTCCTCTGCCGTCCACCAGGTGGCGCTGAGTGAAGGTAAGTGCAAGCTCCGCGACAGATTTTTTGTTTTAAATGCGGCGGTTTTTCTGAATCCGTCGGGTTTTCGCTCGGCCACGCCCCCCGATTTCCGTCGCGTGCATGCCAGTGCCGATGCGCCACAATCCGATCGCGTGCGCCAAAATCCAGGGGCAATTCAGGGGAAATCGGCGCAAATCGGAAATATTCGGGTAACATGTCGGGAAAACGCGAATTCGGGCCCTTAGTAAATGACCCCCACTGTTTCCTACCTCTCTCTCTGACTTATAAGTAGCAAGAGCATCATATAGAGCAGTACTGAGCAGTACCCATGTTAATAAAGCACTAAGGTAGGATAGGAAACTCACTATGAGCTGCAGCATCAAGTCACTGCCTGCAGAAAGCTGTGATATGATGCTTTGATTAACTGTCTTGCATGACCAAGACAGATTCAGCTGTTATTTCATAACTATTTTATAATGCACATAAATAATCCTAAAAGTAGAGTGACCCTTATAACCAGTGTATGTTGATAATAGGTTATTGGTGCAAAGTGCAGAGATCAGACCCCATATATCCGGGACTATGACCTTCATCCACCGCTCGTGTGGCTCCTCCTGCTCTCACTGGTTGCATCCAGTTTTGCTTTATTCAGATCATAAAACCATTTATAATCCCTCCGTGCCAAAAGTCAAAAGTGCCGACACATGAGACAGTGGAGCAGCCATTATTCCTGCCTAGTAAGATATATAAATATTTCTAATTGCTAATGTCTTTAAAACTACAGTACAGTTATAATAACTAATACCTCAGTACAGTGCACATAGATAATGCTGTCCTGCAGTAACTAACATAACTAATACAACTTTGCATGCTGTACCTTATTTATACTTGTGTATTGCCGCCAACACCTTCTTCTACTGTTTTGCGCTGTGTAGCAGCAATTTCCGGGTCATAGAGTGGCAGTTATGCATGGAGGGTGTACACATGTGCTCTGTCTGCCTCTTAATTAATTAGCTAATCTAGAGAGGCCAAGGGTAGGCCTCAGGATTGGTTTCCAGGTATTGTGCCAGGTATTGTGCCAGGTAATGTGTCAGGTAAGGTGCCTGAGCAAGAGGATTCCAGGTAATGTGCCAGAGCAAGAGGATTCCAGGTAAGGTGCCTGAGCAAGAGGATTCCAGGTAATGTGCCAGAGCAAGAGGATTCCATGTAAGGTGCCTGAGCAGCAGGATTCCATGTAAGGTGCCTGAGCAGCAGGATTCCAGGTAAGGTGCCTGAGCAACAGGATTCCAGCTAAGGTGTCTGAGCAGCAGGATTCCAGGTAAGGTGTCTGAGCAGCAGGATTCCAGGTAAGGTGCCTGAGCAGCAGGTTTCCGGGTAAGGTGCCTGAGCAGCAGGATTCCAGGTAAGTTTCCTGAGCAGCAGGATTCCAGGTAAGGTGCCTGAGCAGCAGGATTCCAGGTAAGGTGCCTGAGCAGCAGGATTCCAGGTAAGGTGGCTGAGCAGCAGGATTCCAGGTAAGGTGCCTGAGCAGCAGGATTCCAGGTAAGGTGGCTGAGCAGCAGGATTCCAGGTAAGGTGGCTGAGCAGCAGGATTCCAGGTAAGGTGGCTGAGCAGCAGGATTCCAGGTAAGGTGCCTGAGCAGCAGGATTCCAGGTAAGGTGGCTGAGCAGCAGGATTCCAGGTAAGGTGCCTGAGCAGCAGGATTCCAGGTAAAGTGCCTGAGCAGCAGGATTCCAGCAAAAGTAAATGGAAAACAGAAACAGCAGCTTCTCACTAAAAACAAAGGGGTTTCAGCAACAATTTTTCTTTATCATTATAAACCAGGGATCATTGGGGGAGATTTATATATTTTTTTTCTAATTTAAGTGCAAAAAAGTTGCACCTTTTTGCACAGTTTGCTTCCTGCACATTTTTTGTGACAGTTTTCAACACAATTCCCCCATAATATTGTCACAGGTTACAAAAACTGATTTCTGTCCCACCCATACGATAGTGATACCACATGTTCTCCATGTATACAGGGACAATGTATATGACTCCCGGCATCCTAATCCTTTCAGCACCTCAGGGATGAGTCAGGAAGCAGGCGGCTCTGTAATTCCATGTTTGTATAACACCCCCATGTGACCGGGAACACCTGAGATATAATCCATGGAAGGATCAGACATATGGAAGGAGCACAGGGATATTTCCACTATAAAGTGATGACTGACATCTTCCTGGGGGAAGAAGATGTATTTCATTCCTGCTCTCTCTTCCCACATTGAATGTTCAGAGATAATATCTGTGTTATAATCATCGTAAATGTCCCATATCACACACCCACACTTGGTGACACCTGGAGCCTGAACCCTAAGGAAGAACCAGGGTCTAGACCAGGTCACCACTGATTCTGATGACCCAAGCACCCGGGGATGATCAAGAGTTCTAAGTATTGTCACTTGCGCTCCTAATGATATTTGTTGTATATTAGATGGGTATTTTGTATAAAGCTTAGCAAGTACCAGACTAATCCTGTGTACTGTGTAAACCTGAATGCAGAATATTACACTGCTACAGAAAAATGGAAAGATACATAGATGATTGATTGATAGATAGATAGATAGATAGATAGATAGATAGATAGGAGATAGATATGAGATAGATAGATAGGAGATAGATAGATAGATAGATACAGTGGCGTAACAACCACCGTAGCAGACGTAGCAGCTGCTACGGGGCCCAGGCGCATGGGGGCCCGTGATGGACGGGCAGGAACTTTAGTATAGGGAGCTGAGCTCGGTACCGAGATCCGAATTATAATTTGTTATGGATGTGTCCCCCGGGCCCATCCCGCTACCTCCACTGCCATGCAGGCAGCATATGAGGTGGGCAGAGAGGTAGTGGGACGGGCCCGGGGGACACATCATTAACAAATTATAATTCGGATGTCCGTCCCAGGCTCAGGAGCCATCCCACTACCGCTGCTGCGGAACCTGGTGCCTGCCCTGCCCACCTGACATCTGGCACGCCCAGCTCCCAACCGGTCCGTACCGCCCTCCACACACGCGGCTCTCCTCCGGCCCGGCCCGCTCGCCTCTTCTGTGGCCTTCCTGCCTTCATGCTTCACCCGTGAACCGCCCACCTCACCCGCGGTCCGCCCACCTCGTCTACTCGTGACCCCGCCACCGCGTCCCGACCCCACATTCCAGCCGCGACGCGATGACCGTGGGTAAGTATGAGTAATACATATGTAAATTGTAAATGCATGTAAATATGTTTGTGTGTATGTACGTTGTATATGTATGTATATATTGTATATACTGATTGGATGTGTATATATATATATATATATATATATATATATATATATATATACTGTATATCTGTGTGTATGTTGTATGTACTGGATGTGTGTGTGAATATTTGTGTGTAAGTGCTGTATATACTGGATGTGTGTGTTTATATGCTGTGTATGTGTATGTATGTTGTATATACTGGATGTGTGTATATATGCTGTATATCTGTGAGTATGTGTTGTATATACTGGATGTGTGTGTATATATGCTGTATATATGTGTGTATGTGTTGTATATACTGGATGTGTCTGTATATACGCTGTATATCAATGTGTATGTGTTGTATATACTGGATGTGTGTGTATATGCTGTATATATGTGTGTATGCGTTGTATATACTGGATGTGTGTGTATATATGCTGTATATCTGTGTGTATGTGTTGTATATACTGGATGTGTGTGTATATGCTGTATATATGTGTGTATGCGTTGTATATACTGGATGTGTGTGTATATATGCTGTATATCTGTGTGTATGTGTTGTATATACTGGATGTGTGTGTATATATGCTGTATATCTGTGTGTATGTGCCGTATATACTGGATGTGTGTGTATATATGCCGTATATCTGTGTGTATGCTGTATATACTGGATGTGTGTGTATATATGCTGTATATCTGTGTGTATGTGTTGTATATACTGGATGTGTGTGTATATGCTGTATATATGTGTGTATGTGTTGTATATACTGGATGTGTGTGTATATATGCTGTATATCTGTGTGTATGTGTTGTATATATTGGATGTGTGTGTATATATGCTGTATATCTGTGTGTATGTGCTGTATATACTGGATGTGTGTGTATATATGCCGTATATCTGTGTGTATGCTGTATATACTGGATGTGTGTGTATATATGCTGTATATCTGTGTGTATGTGTTGTATATACTGGATGTGTCTGTATATACGCTGTATATCAATGTGTATGTGTTGTATATACTGGATGTGTGTGTATATGCTGTATATATGTGTGTATGTGTTGTATATACTGGATGTGTGTGTATATATGCTGTATATGTGTGTGTATGTGTTGTATATACTGGATACGTGTGTATATATGCGTGTATGTGTTGTATATACTGGATGTGTGTGTATATATGCTGTATATCTGTGTGTATGTGCTGTATATACTGGATGTGTGTGTATATATGTAAATTTGATGTCTACATACTATATGTGTGTATAAATGTATGAATGTGTAAACGTGTGTAAAAATGATTGCGCTTGTGTAAATGTGTGTGTATAAATATGTATGGGGAAGAGAAGGGGGCCCCAATCAAAGATCTGCTATGGGGCCCAGCCTCTGCTTGTTACGCCCCTGGATAGATAGATAGATAGATACATAGATAGATAGATAGATAGATAGATAGATAGATAGATAGATAGATATGAGATAGATAGATATGAGATAGATAGATAGGAGATAGATAATTAGATAGATAGATAGATAGATAGATAGATAGATAGATAGATAGATAGATAGGAGATAGATAGATAGATAGATAGATAGGAGATAGATAGATATGAGATAGATAGATAGATAGATAGATAGATAGAGAGATGGATAATAGATAGATAGATAGATAGATAGATAGATAGATAGATAGATAGATAGATAGATAGACATATCTATAGTGTTACATATAGGTGACTTAGGTGATTCGCTGCCATCTGCTGGCAAAAGCAGTAATTACAAGCCAAATTTGATACTGCACACTGGACGTTCATGAAAATATTATCCCCTGGTTGTATTTGGATCAGTACATTTCAGAATCTGGGAACAGCTATCTCACTATACGGAGAAACCTTTACTAGGCCCTTTAACATCAGCAAGGCAGAGCTGAGAAATCCAGCAGAACATCATGGACAGGAAATAAAGGGCACACATACAGGATGGAATCAGACAGTGGTGTCTGATGTCATTACTAGAGATGAGCGAACATACTCGTCCGAGCTTGATGCTCGGTCGAGCATTAGCGTACTCGAAACTGCTCGTTGCTCGGACAAATACTTCGCCCGCTCGAGAAAATGGCATCTCCCGCCGTTTTGCTTTTTGGCGGCCAGAAACAGAGCCAATCACAAGCCAGGAGACTCTGCACTCCACCCAGCATGACGTGGTACCCTTACACGTAGATAGCAGTGGTTGGCTGGCCAGATCAGGTGACCCTGGGATAGACTAGCCGCTGCCCGCGCTGCTCGGATCATTCTGTGTCTGGATGCCGCTAGGGAGAGAGCTGCTGCTGGTCAGGGAAAGCGTTAGGCTGTTCTATTAGCTTACTGTTAGGCAGGAGTGATTCTACAAGAACCCAACAGCCCTTCTTAGGGCTACAATAACGTTATACTTTTTTTTTTTTTTTATTTGCTTGTGGCTGGGCTTGCTGGCACTAGTAGTGCAGCTAGTACCATATTGTGAGGAATTTGCAGGGGGACTTGCTACCGTTGTGTTTAGCTCTTAGTGACACACATATCCACCTCAAACACCAAAGTGGGACAATTTATTAGGGGTTTGAGTAGAATTAGGCAGAGTCTGCTGATTTTTTTTTTTTTTTAGCTGTATTTCATTTTATAGCTCAAACTCATCTTGCAAAGCAGTGTGCTCTCATTGTAGGCTACAAAATAGCCATAGGAGAACCCCAACGGCTTACTTAGGCCTACAATAGTGTTATATTTTCCTTTTTTTTGTTTGCTTGTGGCTGGGCTTGCTGGCACTAGTAGTGCAGCTAGTACCATACTGTGAGGAATTTGCTGGGAGACCTGCGACCGTTGTGTTTAGCTCTTAGTGACACGCATATCCACCTCAAACACCGAAGTGGGACAATTTATTAGGGGTTTGAGTAGAATTAGGCAGAGTCTGCTGATTTTTTTTTTTTTTACCTTTATTTTATTTTATAGCTGAAACTCATCTTGCACAGCACAAAATCCAGTTGTGTGCTGTCAGTGTAGGTTAGAAACTAGCCATAGCAATAAGATAGCAATAAACACAATTTTTTTTTTTTTTTCAAGTTTACACTTTAATTTGGAAAATGTTTAACCCGAGGGCTAGGGGTAGAGGACGAGGGTGTGGACGTGGGCGTCCAACTACTGCAAGGGTCAGAGGCCGTGGTCCTGGGCGGGGTGAGACACCACCTGCTGATGGGGGAGCAGGGGAACGCCGCAGAGGTACACTCCCTAGGTTCATCATGTCTCAAGTTACTGGGACTCGTGGTAGAGCACTGTTGAGGCCAGAACAGTGCGAAGAGGTGATGTCGTGGATTGCGGACAATGCTTCTAGCCATTTGTCCACCAGTTAGTCTTCCACGCAGTCCACCCATGTCACCGAAATCGGCACTCCTCCAGCTCCTCCACCTCAGCCTCCTTCCCCCCAGTCTGCCCCCTCCCACCAAAATTTGGCATTTGAACCGGCATACTCTGAGGAACTGTTTTCTGGACCCTTCCCACAGTCACAAACCACTTGTCCTGCTGCTGCTGAGCTATTTTCCGATGCCCAGGTTTTCCACCAGTCGCAGTCTGTGGGTGATGATGACATTATTGACGTAGTGGAAGAAGTGTTCAAAGAGGTGTCGGACGATGAGGAGACACGGTTGTCAGACAGTGGTGAAGTTGTTGTCAGGGCAGGAAGTCCGAGGGGGAGCAGACAGAGGGATCGGAGGATGATGAGGTGACAGACCCAAGCTGGGTTGATAGGCCGGGTGAACACAGTGCTTCTGAGACGGAGGCGAGTCCTATAGCAGAACAGGTTGGAAGAGGCAGTGGTGGGGCCAGACGGAGAGGCAGGGCCAGAGCTGGTGCATCAGCGCCAAATGTTGCCCGTAGTCAAGCTCCCGTGGCGAGGGCTAGATTTTCAGAAGTCTGGAGGTTCTTTAAAGAAACACCGGATGACGGACTGTGGTGTGCAACCTTTGCCAAACCAGGATCAGCAGGGGTTCCACCACTACTAGCTTAACTACCACCAGTATGCGCAGGCATCTGAATGCTAAACACCCCACTCAATGGCACCAAGCCCGTTCACCTCCGGCCGGGCACACCACTGCTCCTTCCCCTGTGACATCTGCTAGTCAGCCCCCTGCCAAGGACCCCGGCCCAAACACCTCCCGTGCGAAAACCCCATCTTCGCCTCCACGATCCTCCACAGCATCCACCAGCGTTCAGCTCTTCATACCCCAGACGCTGGAGCGCAAAAGGAGGTATAGCGCAACCCACCCACACGCCCAAGCCCTCAACGTCCACATCTCCAAGTTGCTTAGCCTGGAGATGCTGCCCTATAGGCTGGTAGAGACCGAGGCCTTTCGAAACCTCATGGCGGCGGCCGCCCCTCGGTATTCGGTCCCCAGCCGCCACTACTTTTCCCGATGTGCCGTCCCAGCCCTGCACAAGCACGTGTCAGAGAACATCCTCCGTGCCCTGACCAACGCCGTTTCTGACAAGGTCCACCTGACCACGGACACGTGGACGAGTGCTGCCGGGCAGGGCCACTATATATCGCTGACGGCACATTGGGTTAACTTGGTGGAGGCTGGGACCGAGTCTGACCCTGCGGCTGGTCATATACTGCCGAGGATTGCGGGGCCTACCTCGGTCCAGGTCTCAAAGGCCTACTATGCCTCCTCCTCCTCCCACCCCTCCTCCACCTCCTCCTCTGAATTACCATCCGTGGGCATGGCGCCATCAGTCGCTAGCTCTAGGCACAGCAGCAGTGCCATCGCTAAGCGACAGCAGGCGGTGCTCAAACTGCTGAGCTTAGGCGATAAAAGGCACACCGCCCAAGAGTTATTACAGGGCATCACGGCGCAGACTGATCTGTGGCTGGCACCGCTGAACCTGAAGCCAGGCATGGTTGTGTGTGACTACGGCCGTAACCTGGTGGCAGCTCTGCAACTCGGCAGACTGACACATGTGCCATGCCTGGCCCATGTGTTAAATCTCATAGTTCAGCGTTTCCTCAAGACATACCCCAATCTGTCTGATTTGCTCAGGAAGGTGCGCCGCATCTGTGCGCATTTCAGGAAGTCCAGCACAGATGCTGCCACTCTCAGGGCAGCGCAGCGCCGCCTCCAACTGCCCGCTCACCGACTGTTGTGCGACGTGCCCACGAGGTGGAATTCAACACTAACCATGTTATCCAGAGTTTACCAGCAGTGCAGAGCGATTGTAGACTGCCAGATGTCAACTTCCACCAGAACTGGTAATCAGGTCAGTCAGCTTCCTCAAGTCTACAATGAGGAGTGGACGTGGATGTCTGATATCTGTCAGGTGCTGAGTAACTTTGAGGAGTCAACACAGATGGTCAGTGGTGATGCCGCCATCATCAGCCTCACCATCCCGCTGCTTGGCCTGTTGAAAAACTCTCTGGTCAGCATGAAGTCGGAAGCTTTGCGCTCGTCACAAGAGACGGGGGAAGAAGATTCCCTTGTTGATAGCCAAAGCACCCTCAGGTCTGTTTCTCAGCGCATATCGGAGGAGGTGGAGGAGGATGAGGAGGAAGAGGAGGAGAATGTTGGCGAGACAGAAGAGGGGACCATTGTTCAGTCCTTCACTGTTCAGCATGTATGGGCAGAAGAAGAGGAGTTGGAGGAGTTGGAGGAGGAGGAAATGGATAGTCAGGCCAGTGAGGGGAGTGAATTCTTGCGCGTTGGGACTCTGGCGCATATGGCAGATTTCATGCTAAGCTGCCTATCCCGTGACCCTCGCGTTCAAAGAATTTATTCCAGCACCGATTACTGGGTATTCACTCTCCTGGACCCACGGTACAAGCAAAATCTTTCCACTCTCATCCCTGGAGAGGAAAGGAGTGTGAGAATGCATGAATACCAGCAGGCCCTGGTGCACAAGCTGAAACAGTATTTCCCTTCTGACAGCGCTAGCGGCAGAGGGCGTACTTCTGCGGCACAAGTAGCGAGGGAGAGTAGGCGACCAGGCAGCTTGTCCAGCACTGGCAGGGGTACGCTTTACAAGGCCTTTGCCAATTTTATGTCACCCCAGCAAGACACTGTCACCTGTCCCCAGTCTCGGCAGAGTAGGGCTGATCTTTACAGAAAGATGGTGAGGGAGTACGTAGCTGACCATACCATCGTCCTAAATGATCACACAGCTCCCTACAACTACTGGGTTTCAAAGCTGGACATGTGGCACGAACTGGCGCTGTACGCCTTGGAGGTTCTTGCCTGCCCTGCCGCTAGCGTGTTGTCCGAGCGGGTTTTCAGTGCAGCTGGTGGCATCATCACCGATAAGCGTACACGCCTGTCGACTGACAGCGCTGACAGGCTGACGCTTATCAAGATGAATAAAGCCTGGATTTCTTTGCATTTCCATTCTCCACCAGGTGAAAGAAGCTGAACCTGAATAATGTATGCACTCCTCCTCCTCATTGTCCTCCTTCTCCTCCTCTTTGTACACTAAAGCAGAGGAAACTGGCTATTTTTTTGCCAGGGCCAACTGGCTCTGGCTATAGTACTCTATGTATTTAATTTTTCTGGAGGGCCAACTACCCTGTCCTCTGTTTTAAACAATTTTTGGGAGTGCCACATACAGGCACTCAATCTATGTAATTTTTCTGGAGGTCCAGCTACCTGCTCCTCTGGTTTGAAAACTTTTTTGGACTGCCACATACAGGCACTCAATTTATTTAATCTTTTTGGAGGACCAGCTACCTGCTCCTCTGCTTTGAAAACTTTTTTGGACTGCCACATACAGGCACTCAATCTATGTAATTTTTCTGGAGGACCAGCTACCTGCTCCTCTGGTTTGAAAACTTTTTTGGACTGCCACATACAGGCACTCAATTTATTTAATCTTTTTGGAGGACCAGCTACCTGCTCCTCTGCTTTGAAAACTTTTTTGGACTGCCACATACAGGCACTCAATCTATGTAATTTTTCTGAAGGACCAGCTACCTGCTCCTCTGGTTTGAAAACTTTTTTGGACTGCCACATACAGGCACTCAATCTATGTAATTTTTCTGGAGGACCAGCTACCTGCTCCACTGGTTTGAAAACTTTTTTGGACTGCCACATACAGGCACTATCCAAATTAAATTGTCTCCATAGCAGCCTCCACACGTTGTCTCCATTGCTACCTCCACACGTCATCGCCATAGCTGCCTCCAAAAGTAGTGCATATAGCTGCCTCCATACATGGTCCCCTTATCAAACGAGCTGTGTCAGGCAGAATTTTGGATTGTTTTCATGGCTTCCATGTTAACTTTGTCGCCACCCTGCTGTGTAATCCACAAAATATACTGGCAAACTTTTACCATTTACCAATATTATTTCAGCGCTTCTTGCGCATCTGTTTACATTCCCCTCACCCGCCAGAACCCAAACTTATAAGAACGCTACTACACTTGATCTTATACAAAAAGTTCTTAGAAGTGCTGTTTGGGGAGTAGCCTAGAGACAGGGGCTTGGATTGGCGAAAGCTCGCCTGGCAACGGAGCGCCAGCTCCATCCCAAGATCCAACTAACATAGTTTTAACTGCAGCACCTTTAATCTACTACTAGTTCACTGCCTCCATACATGGTCCCCTTATCAAACGAGCTGTGTCAGGCAGAATTTTGGGTTGTTTTCATGGCTTCCTCATCAAACTTGTTGACTTTGTCGCCACCCTGCTGTGTAATCCACAAAATATACTGGCAAACTTTTATCATTTACCGATATTATTTGAGCGCTTCTTGCTCACCTCCTTTGGTTCCTCTCTGCCACCCATTGGTTTTAAGCCTGAGTCCATTTGGGGTATGTTGCCAAGACACTCTCTAGCCTGCCGCTGCTGCCGCTGCCTCTGCATAGTCCCCTATAGTGTCAGGGTCAATTATTGCATGTTTTAGATGCTATCTAGCCTCATTCGGTCACTCTGTCATTGCCATGCTGTTGCCCATACTTTTGGCCTAATGGTGCGATTAAGCAGCCTCAGAGGCATCCATGCATGCTGCCCCTGCTGTTTCCTGTCCATTTCCGTGGTGTTTCCATCCTTTTCTGAGGTTCCCAGGTGCTTGGCCAAGCTTCCCTGTGCAGATCCTTGGTCCCCTTGAAAAATGCTCGAGTCTCCCATTGACTTCAATGGGGCTCGTTATTCGAGACGAGCACTCGAGCATCGGGAAAAGTTCGTCTCGGATAACGAGTACCCGAGCATTTTAGTGCTCGCTCATCTCTAGTCATTACTAGAGATGAGCGAACATACTCGTCCGAGCTTGATGCTCGTTCGAGCATTAGCGTACTCGAAACTGCTCATTGCTCGGACGAATACTTCGCCCGCTCGAGAAAATGGCAGCTCCCGCCGTTTTGCTTTTTGGCGGCCAGAAACAGAGCCAATCACAAGCCAGGAGACTCTGCACTCCACCCAGCATGACGTGGTACCCTTACACGTCGATAGCAGTGGTTGGCTGGCCAGATCAGGTGACCCTGGGATAGACTAGCCGCTGCCCGCGCTGCTCGGATCATTCTGTGTCTGGATGCCGCTAGGGAGAGAGCTGCTGCTGGTGAGGGAAAGTGTTAGGGTGTTCTATTAGAATAGTGTTAGGCAGGAGTGATTCAACAAGAACCCAACAGCCCTTCTTAGGGCTACAATAACGTTATACTTTTTTTTTTTTTGTTTGCTTGTGGCTGGGCTTGCTGACACTAGTAGTGCAGCTAGTACCATATTGTGAGGAATTTGCAGGGGGACTTGCTACCGTTGTGTTTAGCTCTTAGTGACACACATATCCACCTCAAACACCAAAGTGGGAAAATTTATTAGAGGTTTGATTTCAATTAGGCACAGTCTGCCAGTTTCTTTTTATTTTACGTTTATTTTTTCATAACTCAGCGTCATCTCATCAGTGTGCTTTCATACTTGGCTAGAAAATAGCCAAAGGAGAATCCAAACGGCTTACTTACGCCTACAATAGCGTTATATATATTTTATTTCTGGTTGATCTGCTGGTGGCTGTCCTTGCTGCAGTGCATATACTAGCCAATTGTGAGGAATTTGGAGTGAGACTTGCGACCGCTGTGTTTAGCGCTTAGTGACGCACATATCCATCGCAAAGACCGAAGTGGGAAAATTTATTAGGGGTTGGATTTCAATTAGGCACAGTCTGCCATTTCCTTTTTATTTTACGTTTATTTTTTCATAACTCAGCGTCATCTCATCAGTGTGCTTTCATACTTAGTTAGAAAATAGCCAAAGGAGAATCCAAACGGCTTACTTACGCCTACAATAGCGTTATATATATTTTATTTCTGGTTGATCTGCTGGTGGCTGTCCTTGCTGCAGTGCATATACTAGCCAATTGTGAGGAATTTGGAGTGAGACTTGCGACCGCTGTGTTTTGCGCTTAGTGACGCACATATCCATCGCAAAGACCGAAGTGGGATAATTTATTAGGGGTTGGATTTCAATTAGGCACAGTCTGCCATTTCCTTTTTATTTTACGTTTATTTTTTCATAACTCAGCGTCATCTCATCTGGCATAGCAGTGTGCTTTCATACTTGGCTAGAAAATAGCCATAGCAAAAGGATAGCATTGTTTGGTTTTAAAAACTAAAAAACACAAAAAAAAACTAAAAAACACAAAAAAACACAAAAAAAAGTTTAAAAAAAATTAAAGTTATATAACTTTCATTTTTAAAATGTTTAACCCGAGGGCTAGGGGTAGAGGACGAGGACGAGGGCGGGGACGTGGGCGTCCATCTACTGCAGGGGTCAGAGGCCGTGGTCCTGGGTGGGGTGAGACACCACCTGCTGATGAGGGAGCAGGGGAACGCCGCAGAGCTACACTCCCTAGGTTCATCATGTCTCAAGTTACTGGGACTCGTGGTAGAGCACTGTTGAGGCCAGAACAGTGCGAACAGGTGATGTCGTGGATTGCCGACAATGCTTCGAGCAATTTGTCCACCAGTCAGTCTTCCACGCAGTCCACCCATGTCACCGAAATCGGCACTCCTCCAGCTCCTGCACCTCAGCCTCCTCCCCCCCAGTCTGCCACCTCCCAGGAAAATTTGGCATTTGAACCGGCATACTCTGAGGAACTGTTTTCTGGACCCTTCCCACAGTCACAAACCACTTGTCCGGTTGCTGCTGAGCAATTTTCCGATGCCCAGGTTTTCCACCAGTCGCAGTCTGTGGGTGATGATGACCTTCTTGACCTAGTGGAAGAAGTGTCTAAAGAGGTGTCCGACGATGAGGAGACACGGTTGTCAGACAGTGGTGAAGTTGTTGTCAGGGCAGGAAGTCCGAGGGGGGAGCAGACTGAGGGATCGGAGGATGATGAGGTGACAGACCCAAGCTGGGTTGAGAGGCCGGGTGAACACAGTGCTTCTGAGACGGAGGAGAGTCCTATAGCAGAACAGGTTGGAAGAGGCAGTGGTGGGGCCAGACGGAGAGGCAGGGCCAGAGCAGGTGCATCAGCGCCAAATGTGTCACGTAGTGAAGCTCCCGTGGCGAGGGCTCCCGCGGCGAGGGCTAGATTTTCTGAAGTCTGGAGGTTCTTTAAGGAAACACCGGATGACCGACGGACTGTGGTGTGCAACCTTTGCCAAACCAGGATCAGCAGGGGTTCCACCACTACTAGCTTAACTACCACCAGTATGCGCAGGCATATGAATGCTAAACACCCGAATCAGTGGCACCAAGCCCGTTCACCTCCGGCCGTGCACACCACTGCTCCTTCCCCTGTGTCAGCTGATAGTCAGCCCCCTGCCCAGGACCCTGGCACAAAAACCCCATCGTCGCCTCCACGATCCTCCACAGCATCCACCAGCGTTCAGCTCTCCATACCCCAGACGCTGGAGCGGAAAAGAAAATATAGTGCAACCCACCCGCACGCCCAAGCCCTTAATGTCCACATCTCCAGATTGCTTAGCCTGGAGATGCTGCCCTATAGGCTAGTAGAGACCGAGGCCTTTCGCAACCTCATGGCGGCGGCCGCCCCTCGGTATTCGGTCCCCAGCCGCCACTACTTTTCCCGATGTGCCGTCCCAGCCCTGCACCAGCACGTGTCAGACAACATCATCCGTGCCCTGACCAACGCCGTTTCTGACAAGGTCCACCTGACAACGGACACGTGGACGAGTGCTGCCGGGCAGGGCCACTATATATCGCTGACGGCACATTGGGTTAACTTGGTGGAGGCTGGGACCGAGTCTGACCCTGGGGCTGGTCATATACTGCCGACACCGAGGATTGCGGGGCCTACCTCGGTCCAGGTCTCAAAGGCCTACTATGCCTCCTCCTCCTCCCACCCCTCCTCCACCTCCTCCTCCGAACTACCATCCGTGGGCATGGCGCCATCAGTCGCTAGCTCTAGGCACAGCAGCAGTGCCGTCGCTAAGCGACAGCAGGCGGTGCTCAAACTGCTGAGCCTAGGCGATAAAAGGCACACCGCCCAAGAACTATTACAGGGCATCACGGCGCAGACTGATCTGTGGCTGGCACCGCTGAACCTGAAGCCAGGCATGGTTGTGTGTGACAACGGCCGTAACCTGGTGGCGGCTCTGCAACTCGGCAGACTGACACATGTGCCATGCCTGGCCCATGTGTTAAATCTGATAGTTCAGCGTTTCCTCAAGACATACCCCAATCTGTCAGATTTGCTCACGAAGGTGCGCCGCATCTGTGCGCATTTCAGGAAGTCCAGCACAGATGCTGCCACTCTCAGGGCAGCGCAGCGCCGCCTCCAACTGCCCGCTCACCGACTGTTGTGCGACGTGCCCACGAGGTGGAATTCAACATTAACCATGTTATCCAGAGTTTACCAGCAGCGCAGAGCGATTGTAGACTGCCAGATGTCAACTTCCACCAGAACTGGTAGTCAGGTCAGTCAGCTTCCTCAAGTCTACAATGAGGAGTGGACGTGGATGTCTGATATCTGTCAGGTGCTGAGTAACTTTGAGGAGTCAACACAGATGGTCAGTGGCGATGCCGCCATCATCAGCCTCACCATCCCGCTGCTTGGCCTGTTGAAAAACTCTCTGATCAGCATGAAGTCGGAAGCTTTGCGCTCGTCACAAGAGACGGGGGAAGAAGATTCCCTTGTTGATAGCCAAAGCACCCTCAGGTCTGTTTCTCAGCGCATATCGGAGGAGGTGGAGGAGGATGAGGAGGAAGAGGAGGAGAATGTTGGCGAGACACAAGAGGGGAGCATTGCTCAGACCTTCACTGTTCAGCGTGTATGGGCAGAAGAAGAGGAGTTGGAGGAGTTGGAGGAGGAGGAAATGGACAGTCAGGCCAGTGAGGGGAGTGAATTCTTGCGCGTTGGGACTCTGGCGCATATGGCAGATTTCATGCTAGGCTGCCTATCCCGTGACCCCCGCGTTCAAAGAATTTATTCCAGCACCGATTACTGGGTATTCACTCTCCTGGACCCACGGTACAAGCAAAATCTTTCCACCCTCATCCCTGGAGAGGAAAGGAGTGTGAGAATGCATGAATACCAGCAGGCCCTGGTGCACAAGCTGAAACAGTATTTCCCTTCTGACAGCGCTAGCGGCAGAGTGCGTAGTTCTGCGGGACAAGTAGCGAGGGAGAGTAGGCGAGCAGGCAGCTTGTCCAGCACTGGCAAGGGTACGCTTTACAAGGCTTTTGCCAGCTTTATGTCACCCCAGCAAGACACTGTCACCTGTCCCCAGTCTCGGCAGAGTAGGGCTGATCTTTACAGAAAGATGGTGAGGGAGTACGTAGCTGACCATACCATCGTCCTAAATGATCACACAGCTCCCTACAACTACTGGGTTTCAAAGCTGGACATGTGGCACGAACTGGCGCTGTACGCCTTGGAGGTTCTTGCCTGCCCTGCCGCTAGCGTGTTGTCCGAGGGGGTTTTCAGTGCAGCTGGTGGCATCATCACCGATAAGCGTACACGCCTGTCGACTGACAGCGCTGACAGGCTGACGCTTATTAAGATGAATAAAGCCTGGATTTCTCATAATTTCCAATCTCCACCAGGTGAAGGAAGCTCAACCTGAATAATTTATCCACTCCTCCTCCTCCTCATTTTCCTCCTTCTCCTCCTCTTTGTACACTAAAGCAGAGGAAACTGGCTATTTTTTGACAGGGCCCACTGGCTCTAGCTATAGTACTTTATGCATTAAATTTTTCTGGAGGGCCACCTACCCGGTCCTCTGTTTTAAACAATTTTTGGGAGTGCCACATACAGGCACTCAATCTATTCAATTTTTCTGGAGGGCCACCTACCTGCTCCTCTGGTTTGAAAACTTTTTTGGACTGCCACTTGCAGGCACTCAATCTATTTCATTTTTCTGGAGGGCCACCTACCTGCTTCTCTGGTTTCAAAACTTTTTTGGACTGCCACATACAGGCACTCAATCTATTCCATTTTTCTGGAGGGCCACCTACCTGCTCCTCTGGTTTGAAAACTTTTTTGGACTGCCACATACAGGCACTATCCAAATTAAATTGTCTCCATAGCAGCCTCCACACGTTGTCTCCATTGCTACCTCCAAAAGTCGTCCATATAGCTGCCTCCATACATCGTCCCCTTATCAAACGAGGTGCGTCAGGCAGAAATTTGGGTTGTTTTCATGGATTCCACATCAAAGTTGTTAACTTTGTCGCCACCCTGCTGTGTTATCCACAAAATATACTGGCAAACTTTTACCATTTAGGGATATTATTTCAGCGCTTCTTGCGCATCTGTTTACATTCCCCTCATCCGCCATATCCCAAACTTATAAGTACGCTACTACACTTAACTTGGTGCAGGCTGGGACCGAGTCTGACCATGGGGCTGGTCATATACTGCCGACGCCGAGGATTGCGGGGCCTACCTCGGTCCAGGTCTCAAAGGCCTACTATACCTCCTCCTCCTCCCACCCCTCCTCCACCTCCTCCTCCTCCGAATTACCATCCGTGGCCATGGCGCCATCAGTCGATAGCTCTAGGCACAGCAGCAGTGCCGTCGCTAAGCAACAGCAGGCGGTGCTCAAACTGCTGAGCCTAGGCGATAAAAGGCACACCGCCCAAGAGCTATTACAGGGCATTCCACATCAAACTTGTTAACTTTGTCGCCACCCTGCTGTGTAATCCCCAAAATATACTGGCAAACTTTTATCATTTACCAATATTATTTCAGCGCTTCTTGCGCATCTGTTTACATTCCCCTCACCCGCCATATCCTAAACTTATAAGAACGCTACTACACTTGATCTTATACAAAAGGTTCTTAGAAGTGCTGTTTGGGGAGTAGCCTAGAGACAGGGGCTTGGATTGGCGAAAGCTCGCCTGGCAGCGGAGCGCCAGCTCCATGCCAAGATCCAACTAACATAGTTTTAACTGCAGCACCTTTAATCTACTACTAGTTCACTGCCTCCATACATGGTCCCCTTATTAAACGAGCTGTGTCAGGCAGAATTTTGGGTTGTTTTCATGGCTTCCATGTTAACTTTGTCGCCACCCTGCTGTGTAATCCACAAAATATACTGGCAAACTTTTATCATGTACCGATATTATTTGAGCGCGTCTTGCTCACCTCCTTTGGTTCCTCTCTGCCACCCATTGGTTTGAAGCCTGAGTCCATTTAGGGTATGTCGCCATGCCACTCTCTAGCCTGCTGCCGCTGCCTCTGCATGCCGTCCCCTATAGTGTCAGGGTCAATTATTGGATGTTTTAGATGCTATCTAGCTTCATTCTGTCACTCTGTCATGGCCATGCTGTTGCCCATAATTTTGGCATAATGGTGCGATTAGGCAGCCTCAGAGGCATCCATGCATGCTGCCCCTGCTGTTTCCTGTCCATTTCCGTGGTGTTTCCATCCTTTTCTGAGGTTCCCAGGTGTTTGGCCAAGCTTCCCTGTGCAGAGCCTTGGTCCCCTTGAAAAATGCTCGGGTCTCCCATTGACTTCAATGGGGCTCGTTATTCGAGACGAGCACTCGAGCATCGGGAAAAGTTCGTCTCGAATAACGAGTACCCGAGCATTTTAGTGCTCGCTCCTCTCTAGTCATTACCAGTAACCTGGGCAGCCATGTGAATACGGCCATAGAGACAGGAGTCATATACTATACACCCTGATGACATGTTCTCCCATAATGAAAACTAAACACTAAAAATATTCAAAGATGAAATGTACATATTATTCACGTCTCCCTAACTCCTCCAATGTCTAATAAATTACCTTTAGTTTAAAAAGACACTGCTGGAAAAAGCATAACCATGGATATAACGAGTTGTGCACCTGTGTGACATCACATGACCATGGATATAACGAGTTGTGCACCTGTGTGACATCACATGACCATGGATATAACGAGTTGTGCACCTGTGTGACATCACATGACCAGGGATATAATGAGCCATGCACCTGTGTGACATCACATGACCATATAATGAGCCGTGCACCTGTGTGACACCACATGACCAGGGATTTAATGAGCCACTCATCTGTGTGACATCACATGACCTGGGGTATAACGAGCCACTCACCTGTGTGACATCACATGACCAGGGATATAACAAGAAAAGCACCTGTGTGACATCACATGACCTGGGGTATAACGAGCCACTCACCTGTGTGACATCACATGACCAGGGATATAACGAGCCACTCACCTGTGTGACATCACATGACCAGGGATATAACGAGCCACTCACCTGTCTGACATCACATGACCTGGGGTATAACGAGCCACTCACCTGTGTGACATCACATGACCAGGGATATAACGAGCCACTCACCTGTGTGACATCACATGACCTGGGGTATAACGAGCCACTCACCTGTGTGGCATCACATGACCAGGGATATATAACGAGCCGTGCACCTGTGTGACATCACATGACCAGGGATATAACGAGCCACTCACCTGTGTGACATCACATGACCATATAACGAGCAGTGCACCTCTGTGACATCACAAGACTAAAAATATAACAAGCTGTTCAACCGTGTGATATTACATGACCAGAGATATAACGAGCTGTGCGCCTGTGTGACATCACATGACCAGAGATATAACGAGCTGTGCGCCTGTGTGACATCACATGACCAGAGATATAACGAGCTGTGCGCCTGTGTGACATCACATGACCAGGGATTTAATGAGCCGTACACCTGTGGGACATCACATGACCGGGGATCTAATGAGCCACTCATCTGTATGATATTACTTGAACAGGGATATAATGTGCCATGCACCTGTGTGATGACACATGACCAGGGTAATAAGAAGCTGTGCACCTGTGTAACAAAACATGACCAGAAATATAATGAGCCACTCACCTGTGTGACATCACATTACCAGGGATATAACGAGCCACTCACCTGTGTAACATCACATGACCAGAGATATAACAAGCCGTGCAACTGTGTGACATCACATGACCATATAACGAGCCATGTACCTGTGTGACATCACCTGACCAGGGAAATAACGAGTTGTGCATCTGTGTGACATCACTTGACCAGGAATATAATGAGCCGTGCACCTGTATGACATCACATGACCAGAGATATATAACGAGCCGTGCAGCTATGTGACATCACATGCCCAGGGATATCAACAGTTGTGCACCTGTGTGACATCACATTAACAGGAAGATAATGAACCGGGCACCTGTATGACATCACATGACCAGGGATATAATGAATCGTGCACCTGTGTGACATCACATGACCAGGGATATAATGAGCCGTGCACCTGTGTGACATCACATGA
The DNA here is from genome assembly GCF_040894005.1 of Engystomops pustulosus. Lineage (NCBI taxonomy): Eukaryota > Metazoa > Chordata > Amphibia > Anura > Leptodactylidae > Engystomops > Engystomops pustulosus. The sequence goes on along the minus strand of NC_092411.1, from coordinate 275,813,355 downwards.
CCAGGGATATAATGAGCCGTGCACCTGTGTGACATCACTTGACCAGAGATATAACGAGCCGTGCAGCTATGTGACATCACATGCCCAGGGATATAAACAGTTGTGCACCTGTGTGACATCACATTAACAGGAATATAATGAACCGGGCACCTGTATGACAACACATGACCAGGGATATAATGAATCGTGCATCTGTGTGACATCACATGACCAGGGATATAATGAGCCGTGCACCTGTGTGACATCACTTGACCAGGGATATAATGAGCCCTGCACCTGTGTGACATCACTTGACCAGGGACTGGTGTTTATCCACAGGAAGTAAACAATAAAGCTTCACAATGAATGACAGCAAGCAGAGATGTAAAAAAAATTTAGGAATTGATACAGCAAACATATTGGAACATTGTATAACTTTCCATTTCACAAACATATCAACTATTTGTTGAAAGTGGACAACTCCTATAAAAAACACTCATTTGTGAACAACCCCAAATATGCGGTAAGCCCCTAGGCAAGTGCCTCATTTGCTTTCTGTAGTAGATATCACAAAGTAGTTATCAAGTCAAAATATTTATACACAGTTTTTATTAAAAGAAGAGATCATAAAGTCATCATTTACAGGCAATGGCTTCAGATATAACGTAACACTCACAGCAGAGCAATCCTACATTCTATATTTGTCTTCTCACTGTGATATGTTCTTCAAGCATCTGTACTGTAGACTGGACTACACCGGGTTCTGGTCTGAGTGAGGAAGAATGGATGGATCCAAAAAAATCTGATCCTGTCTGTCTATGGTTTCTTATGAAAGAGGTTTGGGGTGGTCTCATTACTTGGCTCTTCTAATACTTGAAACGGTTTGTTGGAAAGAGCGGCTTCTCTCATCTTGTAGTACACAAATTCATTCTCCTGGAACATCCTCAGCTCCATCTCTGTTTGTCCACGCATCACCTATAGAGAGATGTGCAAGAGGTTACCTACATATACATACATCCATATTCTCACAGATCACCACTGGTGCAATGTTTCCATGTTATGCAAGACAGCTAGATAAGGACCACAACATATATACATATATAACTACTATAATACTGCCCCTATTTACAAGAATATAACTACTATAATACTGCCCCCTATGTACAAGAATATAACTACTATAATACTGCCCCCTATGTACAAGAATATAACTACTATAATACTGCCCCCTATGTACAAGAATATAACTACTATAATACTGCCCCCTATGTACAGGAATATAAATACTATAATACTGCCCCCTATGTACATGAATATAACTACTATAATACTGCCCCCTATTTACAAGAATATAACTACTATAATACTGCCCCCTATGTACAGGAATATAACTACTATAATACTACCCCTGTGTACAAGAATATCACTACTATAATACTGCCCCTATGTACAAGAATATCACTACTATAATACTGCCCCTATGTACAACAATATAACTAAAATAATACTGCCCCCTATGTACAAGAATATAACTACTATAATACTGCCCCCTATGTACAAGAATATAACTACTATAATACTGCCCCCTATGTACAAGAATATAACTACTATAATACTGCCCCCTATGTACAAGAATATAACTACTATAATACTGCCCCTATGTACAATAATATAACTACTATAATACTGCCCCCTATGTACAAGAATATAACTACTATAATACTGCCCCTATGTACAAGTATATAACTACTATAATACTGCCCCTATGTACAGGAATATAACTACTATAATACTGCCCCCTATGTACAAGGATATAACTACTATAATACTGCCCCCTATGTACAGGAATATAACTACTATAATACTGCCCCCTGTGTACAAGAATATAACTAATATAATACTGCCCCCTATGTACAAGAATATAACTAATATAATACTTCCCCCTATGTACAAGAATATAACTAATATAATACTGCCCCCTATGTACAAGGATATAACTACTATAATACTGCCCCTATGTACAAGAATATAACTAAAATAATACTGCCCCCTATGTACAAGAATATAACTACTATAATACTGCCCCCTATGTACAAGAATATAACTACTATAATACTGCCCCCTATGTACAAGAATATGACTACTATAATACTGCCCCCTATGTACAAGAATATAACTACTATAATACTGCCCCTATGTACAATAATATAACTACTATAATACTGCCCCCTATGTACAAGAATATAACTAATATAATACTTCCCCCTATGTACAAGAATATAACTAATATAATACTGCCCCCTATGTACAAGGATATAACTACTATAATACTGCCCCTATGTACAACAATATAACTAAAATAATACTGCCCCCTATGTACAAGAATATAACTACTATAATACTGCCCCCTATGTACAAGAATATAACTACTATAATACTGCCCCCTATGTACAAGAATATGACTACTATAATACTGCCCCCTATGTACAAGAATATAACTACTATAATACTGCCCCTATGTACAATAATATAACTACTATAATACTGCCCCCTATGTACAAGAATATAACTACTATAATACTGCCCCTATGTACAAGTATATAACTACTATAATACTGCCCCTATGTACAGGAATATAACTACTATAATACTGCCCCCTATGTACAAGGATATAACTACTATAATACTGCCCCCTATGTACAGGAATATAACTACTATAATACTGCCCCCTGTGTACAAGAATATAACTAATATAATACTGCCCCCTATGTACAAGAATATAACTAATATAATACTTCCCCCTATGTACAAGAATATAACTAATATAATACTGCCCCCTATGTACAAGGATATAACTACTATAATACTGCCCCCTATGTACAAGGATATAACTACTATAATACTGCCCCCTATGTACAGGAATATAACTACTATAATACTACCCCTATGTACAAGAATATCACTACTATAATACTGCCCCTATGTACAAGAATATAACTAATATAATACTGACCCCTATGTACAAGAATATAACTACTATAATACTGCCCCCTGTGTACAAGAATATAACTACTATAATACTGCCCTCTATGTACAAGAATAGAACTACTATAATACTGCCTCCTATGTACAAGAATATAACTACTATAATACTGCCCCCTATGTACAGGAATATAACTACTATAATCCTGCCCCCTATGTACAGGAATATAACTACTATAATACTGCCCCCTATGTACAGGAATATAACTACTATAATACTGCCCCCTATGTACAAGAATATATCTACTATAATACTGCCCCCTATGTACAAGGATATAACTACTATAATACTGCCCCCTATGTGCAAGGATATAACTACTATAATACTGCCCCCTATGTACAGGAATATAACTACTATAATACTACCCCTATGTACAAGAATATCACTACTATAATACTGCCCCCTATGTACAGGAATATTACTACTATAATACTGCCCCCTATGTATAAGAATATAACTACTATAATACTGCCCCCCTATGTACAAGAATATAACCACTAAAATACTGCCCCCTATGTACAAGAATATAACTACTATAATACTGCCCCCTATGTACAAGAATATAACTACTATAATACTGCCCCCTATGTACAAGAATATAACTACGATAATACTGCCCCCTATGTACAAGAATATAACTACTATAATACTGCCCCCTATGTACAAGAACATAACTACTATAATACTGCCCCCTATGTACAGGAATATAACTACTATAATACTGTCCCCCTATGTACAAGAATATAACTACTATAATACTGCCCCCTATATACAAGAATATAACTACTTTAATACTGCCCCCTATGTATAAGAATATAACTACTATAATACTGCCCCTATGTACAAGAATATAACTACTATAATACTGCCCCCTATGTACAAGAATACAACTACTATAATACTGCCCCCTATGTACAAGAATATAACTACTATAATACTGCCCCCGATGTACAAGAATATAACTACTATAATACTGCTTCCTATGTAAAAGAATATAACTACTATAATACTGCCCCCTATGTATAAGAATATAACTACTATAATACTGCCGCCTATGTATAAGAATATAACTACTATAATACTGCCCCTATGTACAAGAATATAACTACTATAATACTGCCCCTATGTACAAGAATATAACTAATATAAAACTGCCCCCTATGTACAAGGATATAACTACTATAATACTGCCCCCTATGTACAAGGATATAACTACTATAATACTGCCCCCTATGTACAGGAATATAACTACTATAATACTGCCACCTGTGTACAAGAATATAACTAATATAATACTGCCCCCTATGTACAAGAATATAACTAATATAATACTGCCCCCTATGTACAAGGATATAACTACTATAATACTGCCCCCTATGTACAAGGTTATAACTACTATAATACTGCCCCCTATGTACAGCAATATAACTACTATAATACTACCCATATGTACAAGAATATCACTACTATAATACTGCCCCTATGTACAAGAATATAACTAAAATAATACTGCCCCCTATGTACAAGAATATAACTACTATAATACTGTCCCCTATGTACAAGAATATAACTACTATAATACTGCCCTCTATGTACAGGAATATAACTACTATAATACTGCTTCCTGTGTACAAGAATATAACTAATATAATACTGCCCCCTATGTACAAAAATATAACTAATATAATACTGCCCCCTATGTACAAGGATATAACTACTATAATACTGCCCCCTATGTACAAGGATATAACTACTATAATACTGCCCCCTATGTACAGGAATATAACTACTATAATACACCCCCTATGTACAAGAATATCACTACTATAATACTGCCCCTATGTGAAAGAATATAACTAATATAATACTGCCCCCTATGTACAAGAATATAACTACTATAATACTGCCCCCTATGTACAAGAATATAACTACTATAATACTGCCCCCTATGTACAAGAATATAACTACTATAATACTGCCCTCTATGTACAAGAATACAACTACTATAATACTGCCTCCTATGTACAAGAATATAACTACTATAATACTGCCCCCTATGTACAAGAATATAACTACTATAATACTGCCCCCAATGTACAAGAATATAACTACTATAATACTGCCCCCTATGTACAGGAATATAACTACTATAATCCTGCCCCCTAGGTACAAGAATATATCTACAATAATACTGCCCCCTATGTACAAGAATATAACTACTATAATACTGCCCCCTATGTACAAGAATATATCTACTATAATACTGCCCTCTATGTACAAGAATACAACTACTATAATACTGCCTCCTATGCATAAGAATATAACTACTATAATACTGCCCCCTATGTACAAGAATATAACTACTATAATACTGCCTCCTAAGTACAAGAATATAACTACTATAATACTGCCCCCTATGTACAAGAATATAATTACTATAATACTGCCCCCTATGTATAAGAATATAACTACAATAATACTGCCCCCTATGTACAAGGATGTAACTACTATAATACTGCCTCTATGTACAAGGATATAACTACTATAATACTGCCCCCTATGTACAAGAATATAACTACTATAATACTGCCCCCTATGTACAAGAATATAACTACTATAATACTGCCCCCTATGTACAAGAATATAACTACTATAATACTGCCTCCTAAGTACAAGAATATAACTACTATAATACTGCCCCCTATGTACAAGAATATAATTACTATAATACTGCCCCCTATGTATAAGAATATGACTACAATAATACTGCCCCCTATGTACAAGGATGTAACTACTATAATACTGCCTCTATGTACAAGGATATAACTACGATAATACTGCCCCCTATGTACAAGAATATAACTACTATAATACTGCCCCCTATGTACAAGGATGTAACTACTATAATACTGCCTCTATGTACAAGGATATAACTACTATAATACTGCCCCCTATGTACAAGAATATAACTACGATAATACTGCTCCCTATGTACAAGAATATAACTACTATAATACTGTCCTCTATGTGCAAGAATATTACTACTATAATACTGCCCCCTATGTACAAGAATATAACTACTATAATACTGTCCCCTATGTACAAGAATATAACTACTATAATACTGCCCCCTATGTACAAGAATATAACTACAGTACTATAATACTGCCCCCTATGTACAAGAATATAACTACTATCATACTGCCCCCTATGTACAAGAATATAACTACTATAATACTGCCCCCTATGTACAAGAATATAACTAATATAATACTGCCCCCTATGTACAAGAATATAACTACTATAATACTGCCCCTATGTACAAGAATATAACTACTATAATACTGCCCCCTATGTACAAGAATATAACTACTATAATACTGCCCTCTATGTACAGGAATATAACTACTATAATACTGCCCCCTATGTACAGGAATATAACTACTATAATACTGCCCCCTATGTACAAGAATATAACTACTATAATACTGCCCCTATGTACAAGAATATAACTACTATAATACTGCTCCCTATGTACAAGAATATAAATACTATAATACTGCCCCTATGTACAAGAATATAACTACTATAATACGGCCCCTTTGTACAAGAATATAACTACTATAATACTGCCCTCTATGTACAGGAATATAACTACTATAATACTGCCCCCTATGTACAAGAATATAACTACTATAATACTGCCCTCTATGTACAGGAATATAACTACTATAATACTGCCCCCTATGTACAGGAATATAACTACTATAATACTGCCCCCTATGTACAAGAATATAACTACTATAATACTGCCCCCTATGTACAAGAATATAACTAATATAATACTGCCCCCTATGTACAAGAATATAACTACTATAATACTGCCCCTATGTATAAGAATATAACTACTATAATACTGCCCCTATGTACAAGAATATAACTACTATAATACTGCCCCCTATGTACAAGAATACAACTACTATAATACTGCCCCCTATGTACAAGAATATAACTACTATAATACTGCCCCCTGTGTACAAGAATATAACTAATATAATACTGCCCCCTATGTACAAGAATATAACTAATATAATACTGCCCCCTATGTACAAGGATATAACTACTATAATACTGCCCCCTATGTACAAGGTTATAACTACTATAATACTGCCCCCTATGTACAGGAATATAACTACTATAATACTACCCATATGTACAAGAATATCACTACTATAATACTGCCCCTATGTACAAGAATATAACTAAAATAATACTGCCCCCTATGTACAAGAATATAACTACTATAATACTGTCCCCTATGTACAAGAATATAACTACTATAATACTGCCCTCTATGTACAGGAATATAACTACTATAATACTGCTTCCTGTGTACAAGAATATAACTAATATAATACTGCCCCCTATGTACAAAAATATAACTAATATAATACTGCCCCCTATGTACAAGGATATAACTACTATAATACTGCCCCCTATGTACAAGGATATAACTACTATAATACTGCCCCCTATGTACAGGAATATAACTACTATAATACACCCCCTATGTACAAGAATATCACTACTATAATACTGCCCCTATGTGAAAGAATATAACTAATATAATACTGCCCCCTATGTACAAGAATATAACTACTATAATACTGCCCCCTATGTACAAGAATATAACTACTATAATACTGCCCTCTATGTACAAGAATACAACTACTATAATACTGCCTCCTATGTACAAGAATATAACTACTATAATACTGCCCCCTATGTACAAGAATATAACTACTATAATACTGCCCCCAATGTACAAGAATATAACTACTATAATACTGCCCCCTATGTACAGGAATATAACTACTATAATCCTGCCCCCTAGGTACAAGAATATATCTACAATAATACTGCCCCCTATGTACAAGAATATAACTACTATAATACTGCCCCCTATGTACAAGAATATAACTACTATAATACTGCCCTCTATGTACAAGAATACAACTACTATAATACTGCCTCCTATGCATAAGAATATAACTACTATAATACTGCCCCCTATGTACAAGAATATAACTACTATAATACTGCCTCCTAAGTACAAGAATATAACTACTATAATACTGCCCCCTATGTACAAGAATATAATTATTATAATACTGCCCCCTATGTATAAGAATATAACTACAATAATACTGCCCCCTATGTACAAGGATGTAACTACTATAATACTGCCTCTATGTACAAGGATATAACTACTATAATACTGCCCCCTATGTACAAGAATATAACTACTATAATACTGCCCCCTATGTACAAGAATATAACTACTATAATACTGCCCCCTATGTACAAGAATATAACTACTATAATACTGCCTCCTAAGTACAAGAATATAACTACTATAATACTGCCCCCTATGTACAAGAATATAATTACTATAATACTGCCCCCTATGTATAAGAATATGACTACAATAATACTGCCCCCTATGTACAAGGATGTAACTACTATAATACTGCCTCTATGTACAAGGATATAACTACGATAATACTGCCCCCTTGCTGGGAGGTTGTGTGTGAGCAGAGCTCCTGAGTCTCCTGATGCCTGGAGACAGCCCAGGGCGGGGCCACCCTGGGTGGGGAACTTCCCCAAGCAAGGCCCAGGCTTCCAGGCCTACACCGGGAGAAATCTCCCTCACTAATTCTGATGGGGATGTAAATCCCAGAGTTAGCCGCCAGCAGAGCAGCAGCCAGTTTGTGAGTGACGTTAATGTTATGAAGAAAGAAGAAAAGAAATTGAGTGAAAGTGAAGGCAGATCCCAGCCCGGACAGCATGGAGCACAGATAATGAAGCAGCTGAGTACAGGTCAGGCAGCAGGTGCACAGCCCCCCACTCCTGCACCCAGACAGCGGAGAAGATCTCTGGAAAGACAGACCCTGCAAGAAAACCTGCAGCAGAGAGAGGTTGTGTCCAGCATGGCCTGCACAGGCCGCACCAGGTCAGCAGCAAAGCCGCAGAGTGTCTCTGCACAGAGTGATCCAGCCTCAGTCTCAGGCCCGGCCATTACAGGCAGCAAACCTGAGAAGCCAAGGCAGGAGATGGTTACACCCAGGCAGCCTGGAGGACTACAGCAACCAGCACGGCAGGTGAAAGAGACCACCCGAGCGCCTGAGCTGCAGATGGCGGAGGAGATCCCGGCACTGGTAAGGAGGATGGGGGAGCTAAGTCACCACAAGCAGATGCTGCAGATGCAGATAGACTGTATGTATAGCCTGAGGACTGCGCACCCAGAGAGCAGCGCCCTGTATAATAGTAAGCTGCAGGCGCTAAGTAAGGAGCTGGCGGTGGTGGTCAGGGACATGGACTGTGTTCTGGAGAGGATGGGACCCCTGGCCGAGTCCTATAAGAACAGGGAGCGCTTTGCCCAGCAGAAGCAGAGCTGTAACCCTGGACCCCGGGCCCCTGCAGCACAAGCAGGACTTGATGCACCCCACAAAGTGTCACCCCAAGTATTGAAACCTGCAAGTTTCTCATTCCAGAAGGGACAGACGCAAGAGCAGCCGCAGATCCCCGCAGCAGGCCTGAATAAAAATGCTGTAGTACCACAGGTCCCAGCAGAGACTGTGCAGCAAGACAGTGGACTTCCATCCATGCGTCATGGTGATGCGGTGACCCAGAATTGTGCTGTAGTGACAGAGACTGGGGACATTGCTGGACGTATTGATGTGGCTGAGGGGTTGGGGGATGGAGGGGACCCTCAGTCTATCTGGGAGGTGCAGCCACCGGTGGATGGGGGGCAGGGGGTTGTACAGGATGATGTATGTGACTTCCCCCCTTTAACATCGAGCCCCCCAGATGAGTCAGGTCCCTCTACTTCAGACCCTCCGCCCAATACCCAGAGTGAGCCCCGTCAGGAGCCTCCTAAAAACGCCTGGAGCCGCGGCGCTCCCTCCTTCACCTCTGGCGCACACTACTCAGGGCAGGCGTTTAAGAGGAGGAACGTGGTGCGCTTTAAGATCAGAGGCGCTAAGGAAGATCTCCCGGATAGGAGGTTTGTGGTCCGGGATCTCCTGTGCGGCCAAATGGGGTTCTCCCCAGATGACATCCTGGCGGTCATAAACCTTCCAGACAGACAGGGCTATGATGTCAGCTTCAAGCTCATGTCTAGTCTGGACAGGTTCTGGGATAAACTCCCCCGGTTCAGGGACAAGGATGGCTGGTGTAAATTCACGTTTGTCCCCATATCCAGGCCAGGTACCGTAGTGGTGAATATCATCTTTTGGAACGAGTCGGTTCCTCCCCAGGACATTCTAGTGTGGCTCAGGCGCCATTGTGATCTTGTGTCTGACCTCACCAAGAATAGAGACGCCGACGGTATCTGGACTGGAGGGTGGAAGGTTCTAGTAAAGCTGAGACAGTACAATAACATCACCCTACACCTCCCTAACTCCTTCTTCATTGGTAGAGAGAAAGGCGTCTGTTTCTACCCAGGGCAGCCACGGAAGTGCTTCAGATGTGGTAAGATCGGGCATGTGGCTAAAATATGTACAGTGGTAAAATGTAATCTGTGCGGGGAGGTCGGCCATCTCAGTGCCAGCTGTGAGAAGGTCAAGTGTAATCTATGTGGTGAGATGGGCCACTCACACAAGGATTGCCCGGAGGCCTGGCATAACATTGCTAGAGACTTCTCAGATGATGAGATAGTCCAGGAGGCAGACGTGTTAGAGGAGGAGGCCATGCTGTCAGGACAAATTCTGACTAGGCGGGAAGTACAACAGGGCTCAGGTAAAACTGCTCAAGAACCTCAGCGGTCAGGGAGCACTCAGGGGAGTATGGAGGTTGTCATCCAGGAGCAGCCTCAGGCAGCCACCTCTGTAGCACCTGGTGATTATGAGGAGGTAAAGAAGAAAAAAAGAAAGAAAAAAGATAAATCCTCCCGTAAGCCTGAGGAGTACAGTGCGGAACCTAAGACCAGGAGGAAGTCCAGTGGTGATACTGGGGTCATGGTCCTTGGCAACCGGTTTGATGCTCTGTCAGAGTCAGATGGGGATTATGAGCGAGAGCTGGAACGTATTGACAATGAGTGTGAGGTGGACATAGGGGACCCCCCAACTAAAAAGAAGCCCCCTCCTGAAGATACCGCTGTGGAGTCAGACATGGAGACAGGTGGTAGACAGGGGGAGGATGACTCTGACACATGATGATGGGGGTCACTGCTCTGCTCTTTATCATTGTAATGGCTGGGTTCTCTCTAAAAGTTGCTTCCAGCAACGTCAACAGCATTAAAGTAAGAAGGACCAGACACGCTGTATATGACCACCTAAGATATCTGGGCGCTGATGTCATCTTCCTGCAGGAGACCCGTCTGACCACCTTGGGGCATCTCCGTGAGGCTGAGCGTGAGTGGCGGTCTGGTCCTTCTTACTGGTCACTGGCTGTGGAGCCGTACGCCGGGGTCGCCATACTGTTTAACACCACAGACGTGACGGTGCACAGGCTGACGGAGGTCGCTATGGGGAGGTGCCTGGTGCTAGAGGTGACCATCCATGGTAGGCGGCTCCGGCTGATCAACATCTATGGCCCACAGACAGTGACAGAGAGAATCCAGCTGTTCAATGAGGTGAAGCAGTATCTTTTTACCTCTATCCCTGTGATAATGGCGGGTGATTTCAATGTTACCATGACATCAGGTGACAGGTCCTCGGGCAGAGCAGTGGTCAGAGACTCCAAAGTCCTAAAGAGCATCATATCACAGGCCGATCTATGTGATGTATTCACCCTGGATGGTAGGACACCTAAGTACACCTACTCCTGTGCTGACAGACACAGCAGGATCGATATGGCTTTTGTGAGTCCCTCGGAGACTGTTAGTGGGATGAGCGAGAGAGTCGTCCCATATTCTGATCACCTGGCGTTATTTTTTTGGATGGGAGCCTCTAACCGCTCGGACATTGGTCGGGGGTTATGGAGGCTCAATTCTAGCATCCTGGATGATGTATATGTCCAGAATTGTATCCACTCCCTTTTTCAGGACCAGCTCCAGAGACAGAACTTCTATGATAACATATCTGACTGGTGGGAGAACGTCAAGGAGGAGATCAGGTCCCTCTTGAAGAGACTGTCAGTGAAGAAGGGTAAGAGTAAGTACAGCCAGTATCTCAAGCTGCGGAGAGAATTGGAGTCACTGTATTCGGCGGGAGGGGGGGACAAACAGAAAATTGACCGACTGAAGTCTGAAATAAAGCAGTATCAGTACAGCCGCTACACGTCCCTGGTAATAGAAAGAGATTACGGAAAACTGGGTGTTCCCGATCCGTATGAAAATTGCCGGGAACGTGTGGCCAAGAAATCGATAACAGGTCTCACTGACTCCCAGGGAGTTTTACAGGAATCTCGGGAGGGTATCCTGGGGGTGGTGAGATCCTACTATGCTGAGTTATTTCAGAGGAAGGTTTTGGATAAAGAGAAAATGGCTCAATTCTTGGAGGCAACTCCAGGCCCTGACACTAAAGATTTGGACTTTTCTCCTTTGACAGCAGGAATAACAGAGGAGGAGGTTAAAGAGGCCATTGATAAGTTACATCTGAAGAAGGCACCAGGTCCTGATGGAATAACATGTGAATTCTATAAGAAATTTAGAGACCTCTTGGCTCCAATCCTTGTGGATGTGTTTACTAATTGTTTAGAAAATCACCTGATGCCTCCATCCATGAGAGTGTCCTCCCTTATTCTGCTGTCCAAAGGGAAAGAGCCTAGTGACATCAAGAACTGGAGGCCGATCGCCCTCTTGAATGTCGACCGGAAGATTCTGGCAAAGATTCTGTTTTCTAGGTTAGTCTGTTTGTCCCCGGCACTGTTGGCAGGCTCTCAGTACGGCGCGGTAAGAGGGCGGAACATCTCTGGAGCAGTCATCTTGATAAGAGAGATGTTTGAGAGATGTAAAGCTCTGAGGTGTGGGAGATATGTTGTAGGTCTGGACCAGGCTAAAGCCTTTGACAGGGTTGACCACGATTATCTATGGGCCACTTTGTCAAAGTACGGTATTCCGGGACAATTTATAGATTGGCTGAAAACTTTGTACAGAGAGGCGAAGAGCTTTCCTCTGATCAATGGTTGGCAGGGGGACACTTTTGAAGTAGAGGCCGGGGTGCGACATTGCTGCCCCCTGAGTCCACTGCTGTATGTGTTTGCCATAGACTTGTTTCTGCGATCACTGCAGTGGTGCGATTTTCGGGGGGTTCCGGTCCCCCAGTGCTTGCCTACGCGGATGATGTGACTGTGGTGATATCTGAACCTCGTGAGGTGGAGATGTTATCTGCAGCCATCAGAAGCTACTCAGAGGCCTCCGGGTCTCTGGTCAACCTGGAGAAGAGTCAGGCTTTCTGGACATTGGATACTGCTCCTGGCTTTGATCTGCCACAATTCGCCAAGGCCTCCACCCATATTAAGATCCTTGGGGTGAAATTTGGGAGGGAAGATAATGCCAAGCTAAATTGGGAAGAGAAGTTGGAAGCCGGAAATGCAAAGGTTCAGCGATGGAAGAACTGGAGGCTGACCTATAGAGAAAGGGTTACTCTGAGGAAGACTTACCTGGTCCCTGTCTTCCTCTACGTCTCTGTCGTCTTTCCTTTGCCAGAATCTTTCTCCGCTAGGCTCTTTAGCCTGTTCTTCCAGCTTTTGTGGGGGAACAGGCTGAACCCAGTAAAAAGAGGGATCACCTACCTGCAGAGGAGAGAGGGTGGACTGGATATGTTAAATCCAAGGGTGTTCTTTGACTCCATGTTTCTGAAAGTTAATTTTGGTTGCCTGGACTCAAACAATGGTCTCCTGTGGGTAAGTAGTGTCAGGGACTGGATATTGCCTTTTGCAGAGTCTTGGGTGCGAGGCGGCAGTCTCAAGAGGGGCCGATGGACTCCTGGCTTCCTCCCCCAGTACCTGGAGTATGGTCTCAGGTGCATGAAAAAGTGGAGGCTAGACAAAACATTATTGGAGAGTAAGACCAGGAGGGACCTCTATACCAGTGTCTGTAGGACCTTTTATTCGTTACAGCCAGCTCTGAGGGACTGCACAACGGCCACCCTGCAGGAGAGTCTGAAGTTCCTTAATGGACCGAGGCTTCCAGCCAAATTCTTTGACATCGCCTGGTTGTCTCTGCATGGGAAACTTTTTGTTAGAGGAAATTTAAAATTCCTGAGTCTTTCTGATCGTTTGTGCCCCTTAGGATGTCAGCAGGAGGAGACTATGGAGCACTTTACCACCGAGTGCCCGGGAGGGAGGCGGATATGGCAGGAGGTGTCCCGCAGGCTGAATATACCACGTCTACAGTCCCTTAGATACCCTGATATCATCTATGGGGTAACACCACATATAACGGACATTGACCGGGGGACCATGTACCTCATTATCACCATCATTAAGTATTATCACTGGCACAACAGGACCCGAGTCTCCATCCACAGCGAGACCTTCCACCACGTGGCCGCAGTCACACTTATTATGTCTGAGCTCAGGTGGATCAGATCCATAGAGATTGGGAAAAGTGATGGGAATAGAAAGTTTTGGAGGAACATAAGTCTATACTGATTGATCATGTTATTTTGTTTATTTCTGACTTTTTTCCCCTTAAACCAGTGATGGACATTTAAGTTATTATAAATGGAATTATGATTTCTTGTAAATTCTGATAAGAATGTAAAATGTATTTTGTTTGTTTTTTACTAATAAAAATTGCCCCCTATGTACAAGAATATAACTACTATAATACTGCCCCCTATGTACAAGGATGTAACTACTATAATACTGCCTCTATGTACAAGGATATAACTACTATAATACTGCCCCCTATGTACAAGAATATAACTACGATAATACTGCTCCCTATGTACAAGAATATAACTACTATAATACTGTCCTCTATGTGCAAGAATATTACTACTATAATACTGCCCCCTATGTACAAGAATATAACTACTATAATACTGTCCCCTATGTACAAGAATATAACTACTATAATACTGCCCCCTATGTACAAGAATATAACTACAGGCGGTCCCCTACTTAAGAACACTCGACTTACATACGACCCATAGTTACAAACGGACCTCTGGATATTGGTAATTTATAGTACTTTAGTCCGAGGCTACAATGATCAGCTCTAACAGTTATCACAGGTGTCTGTAATGAAGATTTATTGTTAATCCTGGATCTTATAACAACCCAACATTTTTAAAATCAAATTGTCACAGAGGCCAAAAAAGTTCTGTCTGGGATTACAATGATAAAATATACAGTTCCGACTTACATACAAACTCAACTTAAGAACAAACCTACAGACCCTATCTTGTATGTAACCCGGGGACTGCCTGTACTATAATACTGCCCCCTATGTACAAGAATATAACTACTATCATACTGCCCCCTATGTACAAGAATATAACTACTATAATACTGCCCCCTATGTACAAGAATATAACTACTATAATACTGCTCCCTATGTACAAGAATATAAATACTATAATACTGCCCCTATGTACAAGAATATAACTACTATAATACGGCCCCTTTGTACAAGAATATAACTACTATAATACTGCCCTCTATGTACAGGAATATAACTACTATAATACTGCCCCCTATGTACAAGAATATAACTACTATAATACTGCCCTCTATGTACAGGAATATAACTACTATAATACTGCCCCCTATGTACAGGAATATAACTACTATAATACTGCCCCCTATGTACAAGAATATAACTACTATAATACTGCCCCCTATGTACAAGAATATAACTACTATAATACTGCCCTCTATGTACAGGAATATAACTACTATAATACTGCCCCCTATGTACAGGAATATAACTACTATAATAATGCCCCCTATGTACAAGAATATAACTACTATATTACTGCCCCTATGTACAAGAATATAACTACTATAATACTGCTCCCTATGTACAAGAATATAAATACTATAATACTGCCCCTATGTACAAGAATATAACTACTATAATACGGCCCCTTTGTACAAGAATATAACTACTATAATACTGCCCTCTATGTACAGGAATATAACTACTATAATACTGCCCCCTATGTACAAGAATATAACTACTATAATACTGCCCTCTATGTACAGGAATATAACTACTATAATACTGCCCCCTATGTACAGGAATATAACTACTATAATACTGCCCCCTATGTACAAGAATATAACTACTATAATACTGCCCCCTATGTACAAGAATATAACTACTATAATACTGCCCCCTATGTACAGGAATATAACTACTATAATACTGCCCCCTATGTACAAGAATATAACTACTATAATACTGCCCCCTATGCACAAGAATATAACTACTATAATACTGCCCCCTATGCACAAGAATATAACTACTATAATACTGCCCCCTATGTACAAGAATATAACTACTATAATACTGCCCCCTATGTACAAGAATATAACTACTATAATACTCATATATATATATTCAAGAAAAAATATTCAAGAAAAAAACTAATGCTGCCTGTTTACCTACTATAACATAGATTTGCTCTTAGTATAATTTGTACATGAAGAGGAAAGCTATAATGTACTTACCTCCAGATCTTTGGTGATGGGGTGTGAAGGTCCATGAGTAATCAAAAGTATAGCGAAAGCCTTACAGATCATCCCATGGCCAACTTCAATGAGTCCAGCATGCCAGTGTGTCACTCCAGCCCTCATTATGGACATCCCAAGCTGGGCATTATTTGGGTGGTATATTTTTCTGTCAGAAAAAGGGTGGAGCATTAATTAAAACAATGACCCTTATATACAACACCCAACAAAAGCCACCAGGGTGGAATTATAGACTGGGGGGGATATGGTTGATTTCAGGTGATTGGTCCCCAAGGGTAAATATAAAATGTATTTAATAATATGTTTGTCTTATGGTTCTTAATGATATATCAGAAAAGAGCAAAACTGTGTGGCCAACCAATCAGAGTTCAGCTTTCATTTTCCTACATCAGTTTATAAAATGAAAGTTAGGCTCTGATTAGTTGCCTTGAGCACCTTAAGTTACCTTAGTTTGGCTCTCAGATACTTTTCATAAATGATACCCAATTGTAGTATCATTACATGGCTTATGAGGAAGTTCTTCTGAGAAATCATAGACCTCTATAGTTGGAAAACCACATTTCAAATTGATAGTATGATGGGTAGTTGTATGATGGACATATTCTGGACTAGGTGGGAACCCCGCTACCTCCCAGCCCTGGCACAGTGTTCCACAGTAACTAACCACCATGTTAACATCCTCAAGTAGGACCAAAACCCTTCTATGTAAGTTGAGATGTCCACAGTTTGGTGCCTCTAGTTAGGTTGAGTAAAAAAAACAAATATCAAGTTCTTTAAGATGGTCATACATATGATGTTGAGTTGTCGTTCTTCTTTGTGTTTGTTTTTATATCTGTTAAGTCCCTTGTTTTGATGGTCATCAGTTTGTAGCTACTTACAAGTAACCGTCCACCATTTTCTTGGCGTTCTCAGCAGCTTCCTCAAACATCTGAAGGTAGGAGAGCACCTCAGACGCTATGCTTAGGATTCTCAGCATGTAAATATTAGTGTCGGCCAAAACCGGTTCCTGCCTTTTCAGACATTCTCGGCACAGTTTCACCACCTGTCACCAAATTTTGAGAATTTTAGTAGAATTTAGTAGAATTTTTTGAGAATTTTAGTAGAAACTGATAGAACTCACGTAAACCTGGTCATACCTCATGGTAAGATCCTTCAGCTCGAGCTTTGTCTATTTTCTCCAGGGTGTTCTTTGAGAATTGTATTACCTCTTTCACCACATTTTCTGCAGGCTGCAAAATTTAGGAAATTTAGAAAACAAAACTAGGAGATGGAGAATTTTTGACCATAATCCTAAATTTACACAAATTGGTTTCAGGAAGATGATCTGTAATACTCATTACTTACCTTGTTTTCTTCATCTTTGGCTGCCAATAACAGGTCATCCTTGGTCCCCTTTGTGCAGTGTTCACACGTGCAGTCAAAGTAGTACTGTTTCTTCAACTGTAGTCTTCTTTCTTCGCTAAGATTTAGGAAGTCCACATAAGAGACACTTAGCTCTTCTCCCTTGTTGATTTTTCCAAGGGCACGAATCTCGATTCTGTCATTGGATAATCAGAAAACCAATTAGAATTCCAAAATGAGGTTCTGAGAAGACTTCAGTGAAGGCCAGGTAATGTTTGACTCTCCAACTTCCCAGTCTGTGACCTCTATATAACTTTTAGAGGGCCATAGGTTACCTGGCCGATCACCAAAGTCTCTCCGAGTTACGGGAATGAGGATTAGTTTGATGCGTTGATACTCATGCTTCATCGACGTGACCAAACCATAACCATCATCTTCATCATCCCAGTCATAACCATCATCATCATCTACATGTCATCGCATAGGTTAGGATCTCTACAAATGTTTATTTTCTTTTGTGCCTTTCAGAATATTTTACTTTTTTTTTTACCAAAATTTTTCAAATGACCATGCTGCAAAAGATGGCTAATACACATTCACTTTTTAATGGAATTTCCGAAAAGATTGGAAATACAGGAAATTAGCCAAAAGAAAAACTGTGAAATAATTAGTACTCACTTTACAAAAAAAAATCATTGAAGCAAATGTTACTGATGTTATTATTGTTTTTTTTATATTAATATTACTATTATGGAATTTAGATTATCATTAGAGTTAATCGTACACATAGTAATAACGTTCCTTCAATTTAGTAAATTATAGATGAGAGAAATGGTCTACATTCCAGGGACTGGTCTAGAATTTAATCTCAGGCTCCGGTTACGTTGGCTTGAGACCAGGTTAGTCATGTCAAGGGTCTTGGGTTCAAATCCCTTGTGAGATATGTTGTTAAATTGCCTGTAATATTTCTAGGCATCTCAGAAGCAGCGTGAGAGCGCTGACAGGAGATTATCCCTAGGCACAGACGAGAGGCGGCCATTTTGGAGTGGACTGTTTTGTTTAGTCACTCAGTCACCCATCTGTACTTGAATTGTACAAAATCAACCAAAATTGGGGCAAAGTAAGTGGCATCTGTAATAAAGAATTAAGCATAACTTGCTATGGAATTCATTGGTGTGGCACTGGTGTAACGCAAGGCCAGTTATTATGTTGCTGATGTAACATTATCGATGCAACGAAGAAAACAAATGCCAAAGTAGGACAGGAGCAGTCGTGCTGGAGCAGCGTTCAAGATAAGTTGTCTGCCTTTACTCTAATCTTGTTCAATCTTGGACATCATGAGTTCACAGGACCTGCTTCATCCAATGAGTGGCCTTCTTGGACCCTATGAAGTCACTTCCTTTTTCCTGGGAAGTTCACTATCTTTATTGCTCCCCGGTCTGAGGAGATCACTCAATGGCTGAAGTAGGTCCCATGACCTCAGGTTTCTTCTTTCGCACCTTGGAACCTAAAAAATTATACATAGTAAAGTAAAGTCACCTCCCTCTCCCAGCATGCATAATTAGTAGCCTGGAGCACCAGACATCTTGTCCCTGCACTCCATGCTGCTAATTCTAGGTGATCCCGGCGTGTCAAGACTAGCGACAGACAGCGCCAGGATCAAGATGAAGAGGAGTGGAGGTGAGTATTTCTAGCCTAATTTTGTTTTTAAAGAAAGTCTAATCAACACTGTGTTAGGAATATAGGAATATACTCATCAGAAAAGCTATCCATGCTGTCTACCTTCATCATTGGAAAATTAAACCATGGCTATCTATTCAATTTGGCATCATTAATATGTAAGAAAACTTTTGTGGACTTTAGTATTTTTATTCTTGTTAGAAATCATTAGTTGGTCAGATTCACATGGCTAAGATGTTGGCTAACGATGACAATGCTCCATGCTTTCAGAGGCCCACATCGGACATCATTGTGCACCAAATATTCAGTGAGGTGGGAGGTGGAATACACAGAACAGGGGATGGAATTAGAACGGGATTGTCGGTATTAATGGAGGTCTCATACATTGTGAAGTTATACGTGGAGGGAGATATTTGCGGAAGTCGATGGGTTTTGTCAATGGGAGTGGAGACATTGGGGCACATTTACTTACCCGGTCCATTCGCGTTCCAGCGGCGGCTTCTCCGCTCTGGATTCGGGTCCGGCCGGGATTTAATAAGGTAGTTCTTCCGCCGTCCACCAGGTGGCGCTGCTGCGCTGAAAGTAAACTCATCGCGCCGGAATGCACCGAGCTGGACCAGGTGAAGGTAAGCGGTCCTTATGCGACACATTTTCGGTTTTTAAATGCGGCGGTTTTTCCGAATACGTCGGGTTTTCGTTCGGCCACGCCCCCCGATTTCCGTCGCGCGCATGCCAGCGCCGATGCGCCACAATCCGATCGCGTGCGCCAAAATCCCGGGGCAATTTAAGTACAAGCGGCGCAAAACGGAAATATTCGGGTAACACGTCGGGAAAACGCGAATCGGGCCCTTAATAAATGACCCCCATTGTGTGGGTTACTGATTCCAATGAGAAACAAGAGGGGGAGGAGTGAGAGATTTCACGATACTTGTGACACCGACCCACCTCATCTGTGTATGATACATTGATTTAACAGCCTCATGACTGAAAAACAAAACAAGAGTCTACAATGGGTACAACAATTTCCATCGAAAGGGTGGGAGGATCTGGGATCAAAATATAAATGGGGGCTATGCATCAAGTTCCAGTTTTGGGACAAATTTTGTAAATAATTTTCTATGTATTAGATGTTTATTACTGTATAGCCAATAATCCTCTTTTTTGTATATTTAATGTACTGAATAGAGAATAACAAATTTGTAAGAGTTTGATACATAGCCTGTAACAATGATATTTGTACATCCATTGGACACCATATTTTTACATTACCTTATTAGGAATACATTTCCTGTTGCCCAAAAAATCTATTAAATTAAAAAAATTGGACGTACACCAGCACAAACTTGACTCCATTCAAGTGTCAATTGAGGACAAGGGATTGTCATTCTCATGATAGTTGGGGGCAGGGTCAGCCTGGGGTATGATGGAGCTACTAGAGATCGTGATCAATAGAATTCAACCTTTATACATAAAATCCCCATGTGGGATGTATAAATAAGATCTAAAATTTTATAATATTTGTGAATTGTCAAGTGATTGCTTAATTTCCATATTGGTTTGTCTTCTGCTAGATCTTTGAGGTCCATTATAATGTGTTAGAGCCTGGACCCACTGGAGGATTTTCTGGTAGAGATGGGCAGGCCCAACATTCGGGGGTACCCTCCTGGCCAATCATAGCCATGGCTAATTGTTTAAGGCATCAATTTGCCGGATTGGCTGTTCAGTCGCCAGTCTGGCAATATGTCCGGGTCGCACAGCCGAACCCACAAGCAAACGTCTAGTGCAGTGATTTTCAACCTGTGTGCCGTGGCACACTAGTGTGCCGCGACACATGGTCGGGTGTGCCGCGGGGAAATTTCCCCAAACTATGATGCCCCCCTGTGTTTTGTTTCCCGGCAATGTGCAGCGATGCGCAGTCACGGCTTCTTACAATGTAGGAGACGTGTACAATAACACATGCGCAAGCTTTGAACCTCGTGCGACAAAATGACGTCACTGAGGCCAGCGCATCATCCTGAGAGCAGAGAGACTCCCGCATTTGCCCACCGCCAAGGTAATGCCCACCAATAATGCTGACTATATGAGCTTTTGCCTGAGTATATGAACTGTTGGCAGAATACTCAGCATATGAGCTGGTACTTGTAGTACTCCAGCAGTATACTGCATATAACAATAAGAAATGTAACATGAGAAATACTATAGTCATGAGGCTGGAGTACTACAAGTACCAGCTCATATGCTGAGTATATGAGCTGGCACTTGTACTCTGGCCTCATGGCCGTAGTACTTCTCATTGTACCCATTTATTTTGCAGTATATGAGCCACATAATAATCAGCACCATATACTAAAAACAGGGAGAAACTGAGAACTGTTGAGGAAGAGCTTTGTGTGTGTCTTTCCACCATTCCTGCCAGGATATCCCTTTTGTGTTTATCGAAACAGGCCCACGTTTCACACTGAGTGAGTAAAATAAATTTAGAATCTATATTATTAACTATATGTATAATATGACTGTTTTAGTGTCATCTTGGTTGGTGGTGTGCCCCAGGATTTTCTAAGTATAAAAAGTGTGCCGCGGCTCAAAAAAGGTTGAAAATCACTGGTCTAGTGCACTCGTCTCTATTGTCTGGTATTCTCGTCAGCCAGTCCAACCTTAGTTTGGCGTCCCAAAGGTCAAGCAACAACCTCTAATGTATAACCAATGTTATTTATTGGAGGGATAATTTCCCTTTTCACCAAAACGAAGTTGTAACTTGAAAGTCCTGGGCCTAGTGCAAAAACGGTAACTGATTGGGGTTTAAGCCTGAGTTAGATATCTAATATAGTCTGAGGCCTCGCAGAAAACCCATTAAATTCTGAATTCATCTCCGGATGTGAATATAATATAAAAATGATGTAACATAAGTCAACTTCAGCAATAATATGAAAAAAAAACAGCTCCCACCTGCTATGTCCTATCAGCTAATAACACAGTACAGCTAGGTTAAGCGTGGGAGGTGACATGTCTGTGAATGAAATGTCATAGAAATGTCAAGGGATAAGAGCACACAAGGTTACCCTTTATAAATTGGCTTTATTTCTGTGACTGGAACTAACTCACTAATAGAGAGGAACAGATATTCATATGTCACAGCTCCCTGTAATGGACCGAGCCAAAACGATTTGGCTGATGATCGGTAAGATAGTATTATAGAACATACTTCCACATCGCCTCGTTGTTTACCCTGGTTCAGGGAAATCCAATAAGAACCTCATAATAGTTTGCCACATTGAAACCTTCGAAAACCAAACTAGACCCACCCCCAAGATGTCATAAATGTTCCTCTAGAAGCTTAATCACCTTATCTTTAATGCTCACTTGGTTACTTTCCATTACTTTAGCTGCCTACTCCCTTTTTTTTTGTAGCCCAACACATATTGTCCAAATTCCTTATATTCAGTGGACTAGTTCCCTAGAGCTGGATGTTTACGTTTACGTGAAATATTTTTCGATGCAACAATATATATTTTACGAAGAATGACTCTACTTACTTGCCGTTGTTGAAGATCACCGTGCAGTTTGGCCAACAGTCATGGTTAACAAGGCAAAGATTTGGGAAAATTCCAACTCCGACAGCTTGAAGGCCTCTCTGATCACTTAAAGTAAATCCATTACAGCTTATCTTTCCATGTAAACACAGCAGGGGGGAGGTAGGGAGACACAGAGAAGATAACCATTAGTGAGGAAATGTGCCACCTGATACCACAACATGTCTAATAAAACAAATGCCTAAGCTACAAGACATACCCACTAATAAAAAATTGTAGCAACTTCATATCCATCAATGTCAACACTTTACAGGTACCCAATGGCATCTTTACAAGACGTAATACAGAAGTATACTTATAATCTTTCGAAACACTATAGTGTGAGTTTATTGGAGTAGTTGGAGGTTTCCAATACTGATGACACAGAAAGTAGGTCTGTTGGATCTCATGGGTAGTTATGTTACAACTAAGAACCGGTGTTAGTGGAGGGGGGAGTTGGGGGGGGGGAATGTTTATATGTTCAGAATCAATGCTTTATATTTACAGTTGAACTGGTGCTATTTGTATATGTATACTGTAATACACATATGCTTTAATAAAAGTTATCTGATTTAAAAAAAAAGAACCGGTGTTAGTTCGAAATGCGCCAACAGTATCTATTTTTCCCTTTTTTTAAAATTTTTAATGTACATTTTCAAATTTTTAGCTGGTTATGCTGGTGAGCCTCAGCGGTAGTGCCCTTTCTAGAATAATCTTTTGGGCCCCCCACTTTTCATCACAATAAAAAATTTATTATATATCCCATTAAGCTATAGGCTATCTTTGTTAAAATCCAAGACCATATTTTAAAATTTTTTGCAGTCTAATTGAAAGAGTAGCAAAATATAATCTTTCTGTTGAAGTTGTTGCATGTGGGCTTGCTTTTTGCAGGACTAGTGGGATTTCTCAATGACATAACTTTCTTTATTTGCTTCTTTACTTTCATTATTTTGTAAATGCAAAAAAAAAAATGTTGACCCATATTTGACTTATCGCAATCAGAAATACAAGATCTAAACAACTTAATTGTTAGTAGAGAAGTAAAGATGTAAATGGATATCAGGAAGTGAATCAGACTTTGCGAGAAAGCACATTTCTATATTCTCCTTTATGTACCAAAAGGTGCAATGTTTTCTACTACAACAATGCCTCTAGGGTCAATGCTTTAAAATTTGGTATAACAGAGGAAAATCCAAAATTTTCCATAAATTATATTCCAAAAATATTGTGCCTCTAATGCACACTATGGGGGTTATTTATCATTGGTTTTACTGTTGTAAAAAAGTCTCAAAGTAGTTGCATTGATGTTTTTGAGACTTCTCACTGCTAAAAAGTCTCACAGGGCCATTTACACCTCTTCATTAATATGGCGTAAAGATAGAACTACTGCTACTGCAAAGCAACGCAAAGACAGATTCATGACTTGAGACTTTTGCAAAAAAAAAGTCTCATTTTTACTCCAGCATTTTGAGACTTTTTTGGGGCTTTTGAAAACAAAGAATCCCAAACAGAAAATAGATCATAAGAACAGTTATTAAAAGGCCAAAGCAACTTTAATGAATATGATGGAACCGGAGCTTCACAAATAGACCTTAGAACTGTCCATCAAAGTCAATAAGCTCCATTAAATTTTAACTGAATGATGATTTGCAGACATCCTTTAAAAAATCCCAACTATGTCCATCATGTCTCAAGTCTGAATGAACTGAAATTGTCATTATATTTGAGGCTCATTTATTTTAACAAATCAGCTCCAGAATATCGAGTGATTGTTTACTGCTTTCATCAAAATATTGTTCCAATTTGCAATACTTTGGTTCCCCCCCATTTAAGACTTACCACTCCAAACAGGTGTGAGATATACTGCATGCCATACTGTTTGCTCTGGCTGGGCCAATAATCCAGAAAGGTCTGGACATCTTCCATCAGTCCGTTCTTCTCCTCTGAATCAAAGTCTTCTATGTGGCTTTGTAGGTCATCGACGGAGACTAAACATCCCTCTGTTTGGCCACCTCCTTCCCTCTCTATCCTCCATAAGATCCTCGCCGCAAGCCTGGTTACAGTACAGACATCATTCATTAATGTTCATAATATACATTGCCCAATATTTCACACCATGTTGTGTAATGAGCACCCAGAATATATAATGTGTAAAACTATGCAGTCATGCCTTTATACGTTTATGGAAGACTACTGGCCCTCTGTTATGTCCCAAGCTGCCATGTAATGCCCCCCTGCAATGGTACCAATTAGAGATGAGCGAGCACTAAAATGCTCGGGTACTCGTTATTCGAGACGAACTTTTCCCGATGCTCGAGTGCTCGTCTCGAATAACGAGCCCCATTGAAGTCAATGGGAGACTCGAGCATTTTTCAAGGGGACCAAGGCTCTGCACAGGGATGCTTGGCCAAACACCTGGGAACCTCAGAAAAGGATGGAAACACCACGGAAATGGACAGGAAACAGCAGGGGCAGCTTAATCGCACCATTATGCCAAAATTATGGGCAACAGCATGGCCATGACAGAGTGACAGAAGGAAGCTAGATAGCATCTAAAACATCCAATAATTGACCCTGACACTATAGGGGACGGCATGCAGAGGCAGCGGCAGGCTAGAGAGTGTCATGGCGACATACCCTAAATGGACTCAGGCTTCAAACCAATGGGTGGCAGAGAGGAACCAAAGGAGGTGAGCAAGAAGCGCTCAAATAATATCTGTACATGATAAAAGTTTGCCAGTATATTTTGTGGATTACACAGCAGGGTGGCGACAAAGTTAACATGGAAGCCATGAAAACAACCCAAAATTCTGCCTGACACAGCTCGTTTGATAAGGGGACCATGTATGGAAGCAGTGAACTAGTAGTAGATTAAAGGTGCTGCAGTTAAAACTATGTTAGTTGGATCTTGGCATGGAGCTGGCGCTCCGCTGCCAGGCGAGCTTTCGCCAATCCAAGCCCCTGTCTCTAGGCTACTCCCCAAACAGCACTTCTAAGAACCTTTTGTATAAGATCAAGTGTAGTAGCTTTCTTATAAGTTTGGGATATGGCGGGTGAGGGGAATGTAAACAGATGCGCAAGAAGCGCTGAAATAATATCGGTTAATCATAAAAGTTTGCCAGTATATTTTGTGGATAACACAGCAGGGTGGCGACAAAGTTAACAACTTTGATGTGGAATCCATGAAAACAACCCAAATTTCTGCCTGACACACCTCGTTTGATAAGGGGACGATGTATGGAGGCAGCTATATGGACGACTTTTGGAGGTAGCAATGGAGACAACGTGTGGAGGCTGCTATGGAGACGATTTAATTTGGATAGTGCCTGTATGTGGCAGTCCAAAAAAGTTTTCAAACCAGAGGAGCAGGTAGGTGGCCCTCCAGAAAAATGGAATAGATTGAGTGCCTGTATGTGGCAGTCCAAAAAAGTTTTCAAACCAGAGGAGCAGGTAGGTGGCCCTCCAGAAAAATGAAATAGACTGAGTGCCTGTATGTGGCAGTCCAAAAAAGTTTTCAAACCAGAGGAGCAGGTAGGTGGCCCTCCAGAAAAATTGAATAGATTGAGTGCCTGTATGTGGCACTCCCAAAAATTGTTTAAAACAGAGGACCGGGTAGGTGGCCCTCCAGAAAAATTAAATGCATAAAGTACTATAGCTAGAGCCAGTGGGCCCTGTCAAAAAATAGCCAGTTTCCTCTGCTTTAGTGTACAAAGAGGAGGAGAAGGAGGAAAATGAGGAGGAGGAGGAGTGCATAAATTATTCAGGTTGAGCTTCCTTCACCTGGTGGAGATTGGAAATTATGAGAAATCCAGGCTTTATTCATCTTGATAAGCGTCAGCCTGTCAGCGCTGTCAGTCGACAGGCGTGTACGCTTATCGGTGATGATGCCACCAGCTGCACTGAAAACCCGCTCAGACAAGACGCTAGCGGCAGGGCAGGCAAGAACCTCCAAGGCGTACAGCGCCAGTTCGTGCCACATGTCCAGCTTTGAAACCCAGTAGTTGTAGGGAGCTGTGTGATCATTTAGGACGATGGTATGGTCAGCTACGTACTCCCTCACCATCTTTCTGTAAAGATCAGCCCTACTCTGCC
The DNA here is from genome assembly GCF_040894005.1 of Engystomops pustulosus. Classification (NCBI taxonomy): domain Eukaryota; kingdom Metazoa; phylum Chordata; class Amphibia; order Anura; family Leptodactylidae; genus Engystomops; species Engystomops pustulosus. The sequence continues at coordinate 275,786,004 of NC_092411.1, read as the reverse complement.
GAGACTGGGGACAGGTGACAGTGTCTTGCTGGGGTGACATAAAGCTGGCAAAAGCCTTGTAAAGCGTACCCTTGCCAGTGCTGGACAAGCTGCCTGCTCGCCTACTCTCCCTCGCTACTTGTCCCGCAGAACTACGCACTCTGCCGCTAGCGCTGTCAGAAGGGAAATACTGTTTCAGCTTGTGCACCAGGGCCTGCTGGTATTCATGCATTCTCACACTCCTTTCCTCTCCAGGGATGAGAGTGGAAAGATTTTGCTTGTACCGTGGGTCCAGGAGAGTGAATACCCAGTAATCGGAGCTGGAATAAATTCTCTGAACGCGAGGGTCACGGGATAGGCAGCCTAGCATGAAATCTGCCATATGCGCCAGAGTCCCAACGCGCAAGAATTCACTCCCCTCACTGGCCTGACTGCCCATTTCCTCCTCCTCCAACTCCTCCAACTCCTCTTCTTCTGCCCATACACGCTGAACAGTGAATGTCTGAGCAATGCTCCCCTCTTGTGTCTCGCCAACATTCTCCTCCTCTTCCTCCTCATCCTCCTCCACCTCCTCCGATATGCGCTGAGAAACAGACCTGAGGGTGCTTTGGCTATCAACAAGGGAATCTTCTTCCCCCGTCTCTTGTGACGAGCGCAAAGCTTCCGACTTCATGCTGATCAGAGAGTTTTTCAACAGGCCAAGCAGCGGGATGGTGAGGCTGATGATGGCGGCATCGCCACTGACCATCTGTGTTGACTCCTCAAAGTTACTCAGCACCTGACAGATATCAGACATCCACGTCCACTGCTCATTGTAGACTTGAGGAAGCTGACTGACCTGACTACCAGTTCTGGTGGAAGTTGACATCTGGCAGTCTACAATCGCTCTGCGCTGCTGGTAAACTCTGGATAACATGGTTAATGTTGAATTCCACCTCGTGGGCACGTCGCACAACAGTCCGTGAGCGGGCAGTTGGAGGCGGCGCTGCGCTGCCCTGAGAGTGGCAGCATCTGTGCTGGACTTCCTGAAATGCGCACAGATGCGGCGCACCTTCGTGAGCAAATCTGACAGATTGGGGTATGTCTTGAGGAAACGCTGAACTATCAGATTTAACACATGGACCAGGCATGGCACATGTGTCAGTCTCCCGAGTTGCAGAGCCGCCACCAGGTTACGGCCGTTGTCACACACAACCATGCCTGGCTTCAGGTTCAGCGGTGCCAGCCACAGATCAGTCTGCGCCGTGATGCCCTGTAATAGCTCTTGGGCGGTGTGCCTTTTATCGCCTAGGCTCAGCAGTTTGAGCACCTCCTGCTGTCGCTTAGCGACGGCACTGCTGCTGTGCCTAGAGCTAGCGACTGATGGCGCCATGCCCACGGATGGTAGTTCGGAGGAGGAGGTGGAGGAGGGGTGGGAGGAGGAGGAGGCATAGTAGGCCTTTGAGACCTGGACCGAGGTAGGCCCCGCAATCCTCGGTGTCGGCAGTATATGACCAGCCCCAGGGTCAGACTCGGTCCCAGCCTCCACCAAGTTAACCCAATGTGCCGTCAGCGATATATAGTGGCCCTGCCCGGCAGCACTCGTCCACGTGTCCGTGGTCAGGTGGACCTTGTCAGAAACGGCGTTGGTCAGGGCACGGATGATGTTGTCTGACACGTGCTGGTGCAGGGCTGTGACGGCACATCGGGAAAAGTAGTGGCGGCTGGGGACCGAATACCGAGGGGCGGCCGCCGCCATGAGGTTGCGAAAGGCCTCGGTCTCTACTAGCCTATAGGGCAGCATCTCCAGGCTAAGCAATCTGGAGATGTGGACATTAAGGGCTTGGGCGTGCGGGTGGGTTGCACTATATTTTCTTTTCCTCTCCAGCGTCTGGGGTATGGAGAGCTGAACGCTGGTGGATGCTGTGGAGGATCGTGGAGGCGACGATGGGGTTTTTGTGCCAGGGTCCTGGGCAGGGGGCTGACTATCAGCTGACACAGGGGAAAGAGCAGTGGTGTGCACGGCCGGAGGTGAACGGGCTTGGTGCCACTGATTCGGGTGTTTAGCATTCATATGCCTGCGCATACTGGTGGTAGTTAAGCTAGTAGTGGTGGAACCCCTGCTGATCCTGGTTTGGCAAAGGTTGCACACCACAGTCCGTCGGTCATCCGGTGTTTCCTTAAAGAACCTCCAGACTTCTGAAAATCTAGCCCTCGCCGCGGGAGCCCTCGCCACGGGAGCTTCACTACGTGACACATTTGCCGCTGATGCACCTGCTCTGGCCCTGCCTCTCCGTCTGGCCCCACCACTGCCTCTTCCAACCTGTTCTGCTATAGGACTCTCCTCCGTCTCAGAAGCACTGTGTTCACCCGGCCTCTCAACCCAGCTTGGGTCTGTCACCTCATCATCCTCCGATCCCTCAGTCTGCTCCCCCCTCGGACTTCCTGCCCTGACAACAACTTCACCACTGTCTGACAACCGTGTCTCCTCATCGTCGGACACCTCTTTACACACTTCTTCCACTACGTCAAGAAGGTCATCATCACCCACAGACTGCAACTGGTGGAAAACCTGGGCATCGGAAAATTGCTCAGCAGCAACCGGACAAGTGGTTTGTGACTGTGGGAAGGGTCCAGAAAACAGTTCCTCAGAGTATGCCGGTTCAAATGCCAAATTTTCCTGGGAGGGGGCAGACTGGGGGGGAGGAGGCTGAGGTGCAGGAGCTGGAGGAGTGCCGATTTCGGTGACATGGGTGGACTGCGTGGAAGACTGACTGGTGGACAAATTGCTCGAAGCATTGTCGGCAATCCACGACATCACCTGTTCGCACTGTTCTGGCCTCAACAGTGCTCTACCACGAGTCCCAGTAACTTCAGACATGATGAACCTAGGGAGTGTAGCTCTGCGGCGTTCCCCTGCTCCCTCATCAGCAGGTGGTGTCTCACCCCACCCAGGACCACGGCCTCTGACCCCTGCAGTAGATGGACGCCCACGTCCCCGCCCTCGTCCTCTACCCCTAGCCCTCGGGTTAAACATTTTGAAAATGAAAGTTATATAACTTTAATTTTTTTTTTAACTTTTTTTGTGTTTTTTTGTGTTTTTTAGTTTTTTTTGTGTTTTTTAGTTTTTTAAACCAAACAATGCTATCCTATTGCTATGGCTATTTTCTAGCCAAGTATGAAAGCACACTGATGAGATGACGCTGAGTTATGAAAAAATAAACGTAAAATAAAAAGGAAATGGCAGACTGTGCCTAATTGAAATCCAACCCCTAATAAATTTTCCCACTTCGGTCTTTGCGATGGATATGTGCGTCACTAAGCGCTAAACACAGCGGTCGCAAGTCTCACTCCAAATTCCTCACAATTGGCTAGTATATGCACTGCAGCAAGGACAGCCACCAGCAGATCAACCAGAAATAAAATATATATAACGCTATTGTAGGCGTAAGTAAGCCGTTTGGATTCTCCTTTGGCTATTTTCTAGCCAAGTATGAAAGCACACTGATGAGATGACGCTGAGTTATGAAAAAATAAACGTAAAATAAAAAGGAAATGGCAGACTGTGCCTAATTGAAATCCAACCCCTAATAAATTTTCCCACTTCGGTCTTTGCGATGGATATGTGCGTCACTAAGCGCTAAACACAGCGGTCGCAAGTCTCACTCCAAATTCCTCACAATTGGCTAGTATATGCACTGCAGCAAGGACAGCCACCAGCAGATCAACCAGAAATAAAATATATATAACGCTATTGTAGGCGTAAGTAAGCCGTTTGGATTCTCCTTTGGCTATTTTCTAGCCAAGTATGAAAGCACACTGATGAGATGACGCTGAGTTATGAAAAAATAAACGTAAAATAAAAAGGAAATGGCAGACTGTGCCTAATTGAAATCCAACCCCTAATAAATTTTCCCACTTCGGTCTTTGCGATGGATATGTGCGTCACTAAGCGCTAAACACAGCGGTCGCAAGTCTCACTCCAAATTCCTCACAATTGGCTAGTATATGCACTGCAGCAAGTACAGCCACCAGCAGATCAACCAGAAATAAAATATATATAACGCTATTGTAGGCGTAAGTAAGCCGTTTGGATTCTCCTTTGGCTATTTTCTAGCCAAGTATGAAAGCACACTGATGAGATGACGCTGAGTTATGAAAAAATAAACGTAAAATAAAAAGGAAATGACAGACTGTGCCTAATTGAAATCCAACCCCTAATAAATTTTCCCACTTTGGTGTTTGAGGTGGATATGTGTGTCACTAAGAGCTAAACACAACGGTAGCAAGTCCCCCTGCAAATTCCTCACAAAATGGTACTAGCTGCACTACTAGTGCCAGCAAGCCCAGCCACAAGCAAACAAAAAAAAAAAAAAGTATAACGTTATTGTAGCCCTAAGAAGGGCTGTTGGGTTCTTGTTGAATCACTCCTGCCTAACAGTAATCTACTAGCACCCTAACGCTGTCCCTGACCAGCAGCAGCTCTCTCCCTAGCGGCATCCAGACACAGAATGATCCGAGCAGCGCGGGCAGCGGCTAGTCTATCCCAGGGTCACCTGATCTGGCCAGCCAACCACTGCTATCGACGTGTAAGGGTACCACGTCATGCTGGGTGGAGTGCAGAGTCTCCTGGCTTGTGATTGGCTCTGTTTCTGGCCGCCAAAAAGCAAAACGGCGGGAGCTGCCATTTTCTCGAGCGGGCGAAGTATTCGTCCGAGCAACGAGCAGTTTCGAGTACGCTAATGCTCGAACGAGCATCAAGCTCGGACGAGTATGTTCGCTCATCTCTAGTACCAATGCTTCATAGTGGAGGTCTCCTCCCTCTGAAACCCATTAGATACCAAGGTTACTATTGACCATGACATGTAAGAGGTTGAACACTCAAAATCTGAATTTTTCTGTGTGCTAACAGAAGGCGTCCAACTATGACCACCATATGAGCTGTATGTACCGGAATAAAGCCCCTTAGCGACTGTTGTAAAAAGCATATGGGTGGTCACTTACTAGTTAAGCTACAATTACAGATTAGATGATCATTGAGCAAACGCTCTGGTATTGATGGGACCAGCTGCCCATCTAACGTGACATCTTTCCTCCAACTGTTCCACTACAACAAATGTAGGATATGTCGGAATTGACCATGCTCAATCCTTGGTTCTCTCGGGAGATACACCACCTCTACAGGAATCTGTGGCTTATTCCTCTCTGTACACTGAGAAAACATGTACACTCATCCCAGTGTGCATATGTATGAGGAGTCAGAGAGAATAGTAGATGAGTGAACAATTGATAGTTGCTCAGTGACCAAGAACCAAAAATTGGTCAAAACGAAGCAGAAGACATTGTAGATATTTTGGCTTAAATCTGTCCAGGAATTGATCTAAATGATCCCAACACCCTGTGAATTTGTGGCTCTACCAAGTCAGAAAGTCAGATCACATTATCAAGATTTAACGGAGCCAGAAGATTATGTAAGTGCAGGTGACTTTGATGGACCACAGGTTCCTCAGGTTCTACAGAAGGCTTCAATTAGAAGTGCACCCCTTACCTGATGTTGTCATTCGGAGCTTTGCCGTGTTTCTTGATGGCCGCGCACTCATATTTGTGGTTTACCCAGGAGTCCTTCTGACAAGTACGGTCACAGTAATGAGCAAATTTACACTGTCCACAACGCTGGAGATTTTCTTGCCTCTTGAAGCATGAATGGCACACACAATGTGTGAGGCTGAAAAGATAATTATAACATGACATGTACTATATATAGAAAACAAATAAAAGCAGTACAAGATAGGTTCCGTAGGATTGTTCTTAAGTTGAATTAGTATGTAAGTCAGAACTTTATATTTTATAATTGTAGCTCCAGACAAATTTTTTTTGGCCTCTGTGACAATTGGATTTTAAAAAATGTTGGGTTGTCATAAGAACCAGGATTAATAATAAATCTTCATTACAGACACCTGTGATAACTGTTATAGATGTTTATTGTAGCCTAGGACTAAAGTACAGTAACTTACCAACATCCAGAGGTCCGTTTGTAACTAGGGGTCGTCTGTGAGTTGGGTGTTCTAAGTAGGGGACCGCCTACTATGTATGCCTATGTATTTGTTGTTGTGTGATATTCATCATCTGCTTCCGCAGGGCACTTTAAACTTCAATGAAGTGATCATCAGTGTGGGATTTGGCCAAAGGATTCCTTTCTGTGACTCTTCCAGTCCCTGTGTGTATCTGCTACAACCTGCTGATGGCACTCAGTGACACTGCCAGCTCAGTGACCACCTACATCTGAGAATATCCAGCTTGAGAGGTACTGTTGATAAATACTTAGGTGTAGTCTTGGTCTCATGATGTTAAATTGAGAACAGCATGATGAGGAGGACTGTTTAAAGGGAACCTGTTAAGTAGGGGACCGCCTGTAAGTCCCAGCACAATCACTTTTGAGACGTGTTTTAACTGCTTTAACATTTTTAGGCATAATGAAACTATTTTTAAACTAGTTTTTTAACATTTTTTTAACCGTTTTGACACATTCTGGTTCCAAACACATCAATCCCCTGCATACGGGGTGAACTCTGGCTTCACGGACGAGTGTGCACCGCTCCTTGTAGCTGTGCCCCGAAGGTGTTTGGGTAGGAGGATCAAAGAGGCTACTGGGGCGTGGAGAAGCCGCACCGTGTAGCCTCAACTCCGGCTACTCCACGGCCCAGTAGCCTCTTTAGAAAATTTGCATATTATCCTGATTAAAGTTTAGCAAAGCTAGAGGGGAGTGAAGGATTAGCCCTTAACAGGTAGATCCGTAGCGGTAGGTGTCCTTTAACCCCTTAAAATAAATTGTCATACTTTTTGGTTTAATTTGGCATAGTTAAAATAAAAAAGTTAAGGGACCTTTTTTCATTTTGAGTTTTTTCGGGGTTTAAAGTTACAAAAACTGGAGGAAAAAAAAAATATTTATTTTGTAATGCATATTATATATTTTTTTCCAGTTTTAAAATTAACTAAAAATGACCATTATAAAGGAATTCCTTAGTGTGTGATGGTCATTTTGATACATAGTGGGGGTCATTTACTAAGGGCCCGAATTGCTATTTTTTCGTCGGGTTTCCCGAATATTACGATTTGCGCCGTTTTTTCCCTGAATTGCCCCAGGTTTTTGACGCACGCGATCGGATTGTGGCGCATCAGCGCCGGCATGCATGCGATGGAAATCAGGAGGGCGTGGACGGATTCGGAAAAACCGTGGTATTTTTCTTTTTTTAAAGTGTCGCTTGACACACGCTTACCTGCACCTAGGATTGGACGGTGAACTCCGGCAAACTCCGGCAGACCGCGGTGGAGCAGCGACACCTGGTGGACATCGGGCGCACTACCTTAGTAAATCGCCGGAAGACCCAAATCATCGACGGAGAACGCGCCGATGGATCGCGACAGGACCGGGTAAGTAAATCTGCCCCAATATGTATAGTCTCGGGCAAACGGGGTGACGATGGGGATGGTTTTTATACTGTAGCGGGGAATTTTTTCTAATTTTATTGGGGAATATTAATGTGCATTTAAAAATATTTATCTGTAATGTGTTTCTGTGTGTTTTAACTTAATATGTCCCCATGAGGTCATAAGACATCCCTGGGGGACATATCCACATTTTTTTTCTTTTTTAAACCCTTTTTTTCTCTCCTTGATTTCACCTGGGGCATCTGTAAGAGCCCTAGTTACAGGGTGAAACAACCCCCTGTGGGGGCAGATATGTGACCAGAACTGAACTGGTTTTGAACAGACCCAGCAGCTCTGATTAACCCCTAATTCCAGTGCCAGAGCCGCTATGCATCGAGCTACTTCAGAAGGAAGATTCGGTAATAATCAGAGACAGCCGGGGACCTTTCTCAGAGATCTGTGACCGTGGTAATCTCCTTATATTTGTTATCCATGGCCTCCTGCCTTTTAAAATCAACTTTTAAAATGATGCTAAGTAACTTAAAAGGCTACTGGGGCGGTTCCAGGAGATTCACTGTCTGTTACACTGTGCTCAAACTTCCTCTGCTGCACTGAGATTACATCAGGAAGAGGAAGGGGAGAAATGCAGAGGGGAGGTGGAGACAGTGTAACAGCCTGTGAAGCTACAGCATAGTGGGGCTCTGGTAACACCCCCAGTAGCCTTCAAACTCAATAGCATAATTTTAAAAGTTTAGGAGGAGGGAGTCCATGGATAACAAATATAAAAAAGATCACCACAGCCACAGTGCCTGGATCTATGAGTAGCTGCCGCTGGTTTATCCATGTTTAATTTTGATGAATGTGCTAACTGTGTGCTGTCTGTGCTAACACTATACCACAGTTGTAGAGCCATCAATCAATTAAAATGTAAAACAGCCATGTGACACTTTCACCTAATCTCAATGTAAGGCAGAGATAAGTGTTATCAGCAGATAGGAAAGTAATACAAGGGCAGGTAACATGACCTCCGGGAGTTTCCAAAGAAGGTAAGACCTAGAATATATTGTCATTCTCCTTGCTCAAATATGTACAAAGAAGTCATCTGCAAGACTAACTCAAACTATGGTAAGCTGTACTGCAATACCGTACTCAGCCACTATGTAATGGTGAGTGCTGTGCTCAGGGAACAGAAAGAAAGTTGACACATTAAAGTTCTCGGTGTTGCATCCCCAATGATCTAATATGGATGAGTTCATAAATAGTTTAGTCTTGAGAACCCCTTTAAATTTCATGCACTGTAGATGTCAACACTGACATGTAGGGTCCTCCAGACGTTCCTACTCTTAGCCCTGGATGACCGATGGAGGTCCAGAATGGGACCTCTGAAGGTACGTTATATGTTCTGCAATGTAGATCTTTGATCCTAGGACGGGACTGGACGTGTAACTCATCGGGGCAGATTTACTTACCCGGTCCATTCGCGATCCAGCGGCGCGTTCTCTGCGGTGGATTCGGGTATTCCGGCGATTCACTAAGGTAGTTCCTCCCCTGTACACCAGGTGGCGCTGCTGCGCTGAAGTTCCCCGGAATGCACTCAAGTTCACCGGCCTATTCCTAGTGAAGGTAAGTGCAAGTTTCGCGACACTTTTTTTTTTTAAATGCGGTGGTTTTTCTGAATCCGTCAGGTTTAAATCCGGCCACACCCCCCCCTGATTTCCGTCGCATGCATGCCGGCGCCGATGCACCACAATCCGATCACGTGCGCCAAAATCCCGGGGCGCAAATCGGAAATATTCGGGTAACACGTCGGGAAACCGCGAATCGGGCTCTTAGTAAATGACCCCCATTGTTACTACATAGAGACGTAACTCATCCCATAACACAACAGGGGATTCATCTCTTCTCATGTTTGGATACTAAACAGACCATAGCGAAGACCTTTTCCCTGGATTTTTCTGAAGTCAAACATAGACAGTCTGGCTTCCGATAGAATGACCTAGTGACAGCTTTATTATAAGACACATGCTCCAAACTCCTCATCTCCATAACACATCCTTTTGTTGCTCCTCTCTGCACATGACATTCCTGGCCGCGTATTTTACGCTCGAATATTTACTTGTCGTCGTCTCCAAGAAGATTTGTTAAACTCTCCATGAAAAGCTGATCCGTTGCGTTCTCAGATCTCTGAAATGAAATGATCCAAAGCCCTTCCCTTCTGCTCTGAGTGACTGCTGATGGATCCACCCAATAGCCCGCAACAGCTTTCACTTAGAGTAAATGGGAGGAGCTCAATTCAGAGATGTAAGTGATGCAATTATAATTTTACCTCTGTCTCTTGGACAACTGTCGGCTTGGACAACTATGGAGACGTCCAGTGAGATATACACAGAGTAAAGCCAAGGTATACAGTTTCCATGTCACCCTCCTAGCTCAGCACCCAAGGTCACAAGACAGATAACTAATATACTGGCATATGACTAGCCGAGGCCACACGATGTGGATATTAATGGACGTATACCATAAAAGACCACTCAGTGCAGTCTGCTGATCGCTCTCCATATATAACATGTGACTTGTGCACATACACAAGTCTTAAAGGGAATGTCCACCATCCTTCTGCTCCGGAATCGCAGCCTGTATTACATGTAAGGTGCATTCCCCTATACACAGGTGATGAAATAAAAAAAAAATCCAGAAAAAAATCCTTATTAGAGAGATTTTAGACCCGGGTGACATCTTTAGGAGTATAGATGATTACCAGGCTCCATCTGATCCTATTAAAGCTTCTCGTTACAACACAATTCTATAGGTGCTCATAGACGGTGGATTAGCAAAAGTATTGCAAATATAACACTGGACTCATCATCACTAGTAATTAGGATTTACTACTCAGCTGAGACGTCTAGTATGGCTGCACCGTGGTACTTGGGAAATCCTATAAATATCCATAGCAGAAAGTGATTCAAAAGGTTGAGTCTTTTACTGGAGGACTTGACAACGTGTATGTGTCAGCAGCTTCCCCCACCAATGACAACTGGACCCTGGGGCTACCAGCACCTCAGTCATGGGTGATCAGCCTTTTTAGGAGAAGGGGTTGTCATTGTTGGACAATCCCTTAAAATTAAGACTACTCCTATACTGTATATATGGACATATCCCACTACTACTACTCTTATCTTGCTTATACTACTACTACTCCTATCCTGTATATATAGATAGTGCATTTACTAATCTAGTCCTGCACATAGGGGCAAAGTACTATTACTCATATCCTGCATGTATGGACAAAGCATACAACTACTGTCCTGAATATATCTACACAGCATAGCAACTATTATTGTCCTTTATACACTATATCTACAAAATATAGTTCTACTATTCTTACCCTACTTATATGTGTATATACGGGAAAACAGAGTACTACTACTCCTACCCTGTATATATGGGACTGCACAATACTACTACTCCTATCATGTATATGTGGGACTGCACAGTACTACTACTCTTATCCTGTATATATGGACACAGCACAGTACTACTACTCTTATCCTGTATATATGGACACAGCACAGTACTACTACTCCTATCATGTATATATGGGCACAGCAAACTACTACTACTCCTATCCTGTGTATATGGAAACTGCACAGTACTACTACTCTTATCATGTATATATGGGCACAGCACAGTACTACTACTCCTATCCTGTATATATGGGACTGCACAGTACTACGTTACCTTATTCTGTATATATGGGACTGCACAGTACTACTACTCTTATATTTCATATATGGGTACAGCACAGTACTTCTACTACTTTCTTACATATAAAACCAAAGCATGGTACAATTACTCCTATTCTGAATATATAGACACAACCAAGTACTACAACTCCTATCCTGTATATATAATACACAACACAGTACTACTACTCCTATTCTAAATACATGAATAAAACACAGTAAAGCAATTGTACATAATAATACTAACATAATACTACTACTCTCATCCTGTATATTTGGGTAGCAGCAAAGTACTACTTCTTTTATGCTGTATATATGGGCACAGCACAGTACTATTACTCCTATCCTGTATATATGGATACAGCACAGTACTACTACTCTTATCCTGTATATTTGGGTAGCAACAAAGTACTACTACTCCTATCCTGTATATATGGACACAGCACAGTACTACTACTCTTATGCTGTATATATGGGCACAGCACAGTACTATTACTCCTATCCTGTATATATGGATACAGCACAGTACTACTACTCCTATCCTGTATATATGGACACAGCACAGTACTACTACTCTTATGCTGTATATATGGGCACAGCACAGTACTACTACTCCTATCCTGTATATATGGGCACAGCACAGTACTACTACTCCTATCCTGTATATATTGACACAGCACAGTACTACTACTCCAATCCTGTATATATGGGCACAGCACAGTACTACTACTCCTATCCTGTATATATAGACACAGCACAGTACTATTACTCCTATCCTGTATATATGGATACAGCACAGTACTACTACTCCTATCCTGTATATATGGGCACAGCACAGTACTACTACTCCTATCCTGTATATATGGGCACAGCACAGTACTACTACTCCTATCCTGTATATATGGGCACAGCACAGTACTACCACTCCTATCCTGTATATATGGGCACAGCACAGTACTACTACTCCTATCCTGTATATATGGGCACAGCACAGTACTACTACTCCTATCCTGTATATATGGGCACAGCACAGTACTACCACTCCTATCCTGTATATATGGGTACAGCACAGTACTACTACTCTTATCCTGTATATATGGGTACAGCACAGTACTACTACTTCTATCCTGTATATATGGGCACAGCACAGTACTACTACTCCTATCCTGTATATATGGGTACAGCACAGTACTACTACTCCTATCCTGTATATATGGGTACAGCACAGTGCTACTACTTCTATCCTGACTTATGCATAGCATATTAAATTGAGATTCAAGCTCTGAACAGGGCAAATAACAAAATGTAAAACAATCTACAAAAAAAACAGAAAAAGACTATCCTGCAATTAAAAGCCCAGACGCATTTGAAGCCAGTACAGTATAGGAATAGCTATCCTCCGCTATGTGCCGGCACTTATCCAGTAACCTCTTTCTACAATTAATAATGGACAACCGTGGTGCTGGAGGCACTTTTGTGGGTTTGGGATCCTATATCTCAACATGTCCATTCCTACCAGTACTGAGATGGAGCTTCTATGGTAGAAGGTCATCAGAACATTGGGGACATCTGAGCACATGTCTGATCCAATGAATAAAATTATTAAATTCACTTGACTATTCAATATGACTCGAGATTAGAACGGGGGAGACCCCATTATGGTGAACAGTAAAATATATCATTGTATGTAGATGGCCCTGGATCTTCAGGATGTCCATGATCTGTCCACAAAATTTGAGAAGTGACCGTCACAACTTACTTGTCAAACACTACGGCAGCGTAAGCCGGCTCTGCGAAGATGACATCTCCAGCCCAATAGTCACTAGTAGCTTTAAGACCCCGTCCTTTGCCTTCAGATTCGAACACTTCTACGTTCTCCATCCTTGCAGGTGTCCTCACGCAGAGCTGAAGAGCAACGAAGTCCTCCTGCCTGCTGCGAATGACTACCCCAATCCTCAGTCACGTCTGTTATTTCAGCACCTTCACATTCCCATAGAAGAGTCCTATAAAAGGAACATCCCCCCTTCTCCCCTCCTTCCCTGCCTGTCCCACAGCTCCGAGGTGGCTGAAGACTCCCTCACCCCTCACCCCTCACCAGGCTGAAATACCTTCCACAGAAGCTGCACACTATATCATAAAGCGTATCCGCTGCCAAGTCTCCAGCACCCATAATGATATAATACAATATTCCATTTATACAAAAGCTCCATGAAACCCTTTCTTCTCGGCTACCGTCTATTTCTGGAGACCAGTTGCTCGGCCACGTCAAGTGACAACAGCTGTCACGGTTTGCAGTGTTGGAGACCTTGTCCATCGCACCTCTTGAGTCTGAACTTTCTTAAATTGAATAATAACATGGAATCAAAAAAATTACTATTACAGCAGCTGTTCCATGGGCAGCCTCCATAAAGAGATCGTGTGACACAGTGGTGGTGGTGGTGGTGGTGTCAGCACCGGACATATATGAAGGATCTCTAGAAGCCTCCAGCAGAGTCCAAGTAATGTAATAATGCTTAAAATAGCCACGAGTGTAATAGAATATTGTGAAGGAACTGTCAGGAGGTATTTAAGGAGTTCAAGAAGGTTCTCCAGCTTTCTACACAAACCACCACACGTAGTTGGCCTTGCCCGGTGTGTCACGTGCCTGGCCCGGGGCTACCAAGTGATTACTAGCAGTGATCTCACTTCTGATCTCAGTCACTTCTTCATTACACTCCAATATACAGTATATGAAGATTGTGGAGGTCACTAAGAGATCATTTGTGGTCCAACATCTGGTCCCTGGTCTGATCACCTGCACCACGTACATGTAGGGGACAGAGCAGTTGGCTCTATGTCCTGTGCTTAGAAGGTACCAACTAGCTGACAGATAAGTCCAAATATCAAGAATTTGTAGTCAATCAAAAGTAATCCCGTTAAAGGGAACCTGTTGCCCCATTTTTTATTATTCCAGCCATTGGCAGGTTCTCAGGGGACTCTTTTAACTAATGGCCACCCCTTATATGGGTGAGGATCTACTCACTGGAACGACCATGGCTCCCTGTTTCTCACAGCATATGGGTTGTGCCTAGGAGCAGTAGTGGACTATAAAATAAGCAGCTTGGGCGGTAGCCTCCAAGGTGACCTATGGCCCCACAAACCACCAACCAAATCTTCTGAAGGACCTATGTGATTGCAGTGACGGGATATCATACATGACTCCATTGTGTCTTGGCACAGAGTCGGCGGCGGCACGGAGCTGATAGGTTCTCAGTGTATACATACATACTTTCCTTTATGTGTCTCGTGATAACTTCCTGTCATTGTGAGAAGTCACTTCTGATTCAGACCAGAGGCCAAAGAGAAAGTAAACTCTGCCGGAGTTATTATAAACCTAACATCATTACAAGTATTCGTGGGTATTATGGGAAGAGCTTCAAAAGATTCTTTCTTATTGTTACATTTTGCTGATTTTAGGGAAAAAAAACATAGAGAAAAGCAAACTCCACACAAACATGTCACCATCTCAGTGACTTGTCCTGTGGCCTTGAGCGTCAATTACAACGACGTTCCCTGCTGTTCACACGTCACTAATCCTCTGCTGGGGAGGCACGCAGTCTCCTTGAATGACAGTCGTTGGGTCATAAAGGTTCTGGGGGACAGAGTTATGAACTTATACAAGGCAACTCCCTAATGATGGACCTCAATGGTACACTGGCCTCCATGAAGATGAAATTGGTATCGATCAAAGGCTCGTCTGGTGACACCAATGGCCTCCAGGTTCAACCAGCACACAGACCGCACTGATGTAAATGGCTTTGAATGGTCTCTCTTACTTCCTTTATACAGGTAGTCCCTGGGTTACACTCAAGATCGGTTCTGTAGGTTTGGTTTTAACCTGAATTTTTATGTAAGTCAGAACTGTATACTTTATAATTGTAAGTCCAGACAAACTTTTTTGGTCTCTGTGACCAATTGGATTTTAAAAATGTTGGATTGTCATAAGCTTAATTACAGCTGTACGGCACGGAGGTGCGGGGGGTGTATGAAGAGGACTCACAGGTTGAGCCCTCTTCCGACACAGGGGCTGGGGGTTGTTGCGTATTGCAGCAAACCCCCACCGCTAATAACCACGGTCGGTGTTTGCACCAATCGCGGCTATTAACCCTTCCGATGCCACCGGTGGCATTTAAAAGGTGGCTCCGCCAACATGGATTCGAACATCGCTCCCCCGGACGTCATCGGGAGGCGGCAATCCGTTGCCATGACGTCAGAACCGAGTCTGTCTGGTTTCTGACGTCGGTGGTCAGACCCAAGGTTGTCTGGTTTCTGAAGATTTGTTACAATGAGCCAGTGGCTCATTTACTAAGGGTCCACGGTTCGTACTATCGTCGGAATACCCGACAATTTCCGATGTGCGCCGCATTTAGAAGGGGTTTTTGGCGCACGTGATCAGATTTTGGCGCATCGGCCCCAACTTTCATGCGACACAAATCGGGGGGGGCGGGCCATCGGACGATCCGAAGGATTCGGACAACGCGTGGGATTTAACGTTTAAATTATGTCGCAATACCAAGCACTTACATGCACCGGGAAGAAGAAGGTGAACTCCGGCGCACTTGAGCGGGGAAGAGACCCATGCAGAAAATCGGGCGCACGAGCTACGTGAATCGCGCCACAACACAGGATCGTCAAACAGTCCGGGTCGGGGATAGCGCGCAGGATGGGTAAGTAAATGTGCTATATACTGCAATACAGTAGCATTGCAGTATATGTTAGGAACAATCAGACCTTCTAGGGTTAATGTACTCTAGAGGGTCTAAAAAATAGTAAAAAAAAAAAGTTTCAAAAAAGTTTCAAAAATAATTTTAAAAAAAGTAAAAAACCTAAAAGTTCAAATCACCCCCCTTTCCCTAGAACTGATATAAAACGTAATAGACAGTAAAAATGACCGCCACAATAGGTATCACTGCATGCCAAAATGCCCGATCTATCAAAATATAAAAACGGTTATTGCAGGCGGTGAACCACATAACGAGAAATGGCGCCCAAATGTCCAAAAAGCGACTTTTACACCATTTTACATCACATAAAAAATGGAATCAAAATGTTGCACAGTTCTCAAAATGGTAGCAATTAAAACGTTGGCTCATTTTGCAAAAAATGACACATCACACAGTATGGAAAAGTTATTAGCGTCAAAAATAGCAAAAATTTGATATCACTGTAAAAAAAAAAAACCTGAGCCCACAAGAACGTGACGCAAAAGTGTTTTTTTTCCAATTTTTCCACATTTGGAATTTTTGTCCAGCTTCCCAGTACACGGCATGGAATAATTAATAATGTGACGAAGAAGAAAAATTTGTAACGCACACAATAAGCCCTCACACAGATCTGTATACGGAAAAATTAAAAATTTATTGATTTTTGATAGTGGAGAGCAAGAAATGAGCGAAAAAACCCTGTGTCCTAGAGGGGTTAATAACTGTTATAGCTGTTTATTGTAGCCTGGGACCAAAGTACAGTGAATTATCAATTACCAGACGTCCATTTGTAAGTAGGGGTCGTAAATGTTTGGCGTTGTGTGGCATTCATTATCCGCTATCGCAGGGCACTTTTAACTTCAATGAAGTGGTCTTCAGTGTGGGATTTGGCCAAAGGATTCCTTTCTGTGACTCTTCCAGTCTCTGTGTGATCCAGCTTGAGAGGTACTGTTGATCAATTGTCTTAGTCTCATGATGTTAAATTGAGAACAGCATGATGAGGAGGACTGTTTAAAGGGAACCTGTCAGCAGACATTGACCTAATAAACCACTACCAATGTCATCAAGCAGCTGAACACCTTCTAGATCATGTCTATTTCATGATGCGGTGGCACTGTCCAGAAAACCTACTTTGAAGTGAGATGTAATTTGGTTGTAAAAAGTCAAGAAGGCGGAGAGTTTGACACTGAAGTTAAGCTTTCCTCACTTCAGAATTCCCTCTTCACTGTAATTGATGGTCCAGCATCCAGACACATCACTAACCAGATCTCCTTCATGCTGAGGTGAGGACAGCTTGACTTCAATGCTGAGCTCTCCGCCTCCATGACTTTGGGCAACCAATTTAGATCTGACTTCAAAGTTGATTTTAATAATAATAATAATAATAATCTTTATTTATATAGCGCCATCAAATTCCGTAGCGCTTTACAAATCATAGGACTAAATTATGCCACCACACTGAACCATGAAAGAAACATAATCTGAAATGTGTTAATCTGCTCCACAACATACTAGTAATGGTTTATTAGGTCAATATTTCCTTTAATTACCAATTCTAATTCAACCAGAATATTTATTGGGCTAAAAGGGAACCTGTCAGAAGAAATTGTCCAGTATCATTTTGTAGTAAAGCAGATTAACACCTTCCAGATAATTTTCTTTTCATGTCCCAGTTGGGTGGCATCCTCCAGAAAGTCAAGTGAGATGTCAACTGGTTGAGCCTGAGAGTCAAGAACTGAAGTCAAGCTCTCCTCGCCTCTGCTGTGACTGGCATCATAAACCAGACTTCAGGAGAGCCGTTTACTGATGATCACGGATTTAGGGGAATCAATTACAGTGAAGTGGGCATTCTTAAGCAGGGATAGATTGTACTTCATCTAAATTCTCTGCCTCCTTGACTTTATAAAGCCAATTTACATCTCAAGGTAAATTTTCTGAATAAAGCAACAACGCAGGTCCCTAAAAGCAACATAATCTGGAACGTGTTTATCTGCTTCACAACAATTTTAGAACGCTTAAAGGCACTTGATTGACTTCCGGCTCATCAGGCTCGGCCACTATATGCCAGCTGGACTCCCATCTGGCAAGTCGGCCAACCGAGCATTTTCCTCCACATCTCCACTTTTCGCCAGTTCTGCCTTAATACAATAAAAAGCAAACATAAATTAACAATTGAACAAAGTATCTCACAAATAGGCAGCGAGGGTGGGACGCTTCAGTGCCGCAATCAGCTAAAGAGAGAGGAAGAATTGCTGAGCAGCTTTATAACAGCCCTGCGTGCATAGAGGCGGAGAAACGTCATAATATAGATAGAAAAGATGGTGACCTCAAAACCTAAACCACCCCCTTTATTAAAGTGCCAGTACCCCATCCCCAATTAGCTTCAAATAGCCCAAAAAACAGTCCCCAGTCCCAGTGCACCTTCCTTAAACAGTCAGGCGTACCCCCAGTTGTGTCAAAAGTAAGGATTGAGCAGTTGGACCTGAACATTCAAAGGTTAGAAGGTCACAATGGGGCACATTTACTAAGGGTCCGCAGACGCGAATCCGTTGGGGGTTTTTCCGAACATTTCCGATTTGCGCCAATTTGCCTGGGTTTTTGGCACACGCGACCGGCTTTCATGCAACAGAAATGGGGGGGGGTGGCGTGGCCGTTGGACAACCCGACGAGTTCGGAAAAAACGTGGAATTTAAAAATCTAAGTGTGTCGCAAAATCAAGCACTCACATGCACCGGGACGAAGATGGTGAACTCCGGCGGAACTCCGGCACCTACAGGAAGTTGGACGCACGAGCTTGCTGAATCGGCGGAAGACCTGAATGCTCGTCGGAGAACGCGCCGCTGGATCGCGCTGGAATCGGGTAAGTAAATGTGCCCCAAAAAAGTTCACCTGTAAAGGTTATAGGGCATTTTAGGTTAATCCAGAAATTTCACCCCTAACTTTTTGTGAGTAGTATATGATGCCAATGTGGAGCACTGTATAACTTACTTTAGTCTCTGTACGCACGTTCATCGTAGGCACAGATAGACGTTGTACAGGATACATCATGTATACGGGGCGATGTATAGCTCACACGCTGTTTATTTAGAGAGTTACGTGACTGCAGATTTATGTAAGACGCGTCTCGGCGACTCTTTTACTTGTCTGCTTAATATCCGCACCACTAAACATTGCTACTTTGAAATAAACTTCGGAAGGAATTCCTCAGTAGCGACACATTTCACCAACATGAAAATATCACGTGTTTATATTCTGTATCGGAGCAGGAGCCTGGATTTACTTCTCTATCCGTTATATATAGCCGGAGCATCTCCCTATTCCCTCTCCTGTCACTATCTGAGTGTCTTGATACTTTGACCCTTCATATTGAGGTGATATAACCAGGGGCAGGTTGTAGACTTGGTTACTTGTTACTACATTAACTAGTTTTACTCCGTTAAGGCTGCGTTCACACATTCCAACCAGATTCAAAACACAATCCAGAAGGGGTTGGGCTCATTCTCATATGCTTTTCAACAGATGTAAGTGCTTCTACACAGTGTAACAGCCTGTGAAGCTGCAACACAGAGGGGTTCTGGTAACACCCCCAGGAGCCCTTTAGGCTCATTAGCATAACTTTAAAAGTTCATTTTAGAATGATGGAGGCCATGGATAACAAATATAAGAAGATTACCACAGTCACGGTGCCCGGATCTATGAGTAAGTGTCTCTGGTTTATCATTTATGGTAGATTTCTTTTAAAGGATGAAGGACTGTAAACCTAGCACAGTGTCATACTGGTATGCACCCTTTTAGCTTCTGTTGCCCTGGTTTTTACAAAAAAAAAAAAGGCTTTTAATATTATGCAAATGATCCGTTCTCCATAGGTGTTCATGGAGCCTGGAGCCCCTTGGGCTCATTTTCATAATTTTAAAAGCCTTTTTTTGTAAAAACCAGGGCATAAGGAGCTAATAGAAGAGCGGATCCCGCCAGAGGGGGCACACACCAGTATGTCAGTGTGCTTGGTTTATAATCCTTCATCCTGGTGGTAGATTTCCTTTAAGTCTGGATGATTTCTTTCTTTGCCTCTACAATTAGCGGTAGTGTCCTTTGTGAATCCAGCCCTGGACTGAGCATCACCTGGTTACCCCGACACAGAATTATAAATAGAACCGGTTCTAAGTGGTGATTGTAGGAGCCAAATTCTTGTTTTATCTGCAGCTCAGCTGCACTCAAGTCCAGACCCTTAAACGCAAATGTAATTCCTAAAAATATCTCACAATAGGCAATGTGTGCTTCCCTCTAATCCCGACACAGAAAACCTCGCTGGTGACAGGTGCTGGGAAGTCACCGCAGTGCACACAAACACCAACTATGTGCAACTAAGAACTTTGCTGGGACCGACAAACAGACAGGGAGTTCTGCTGCAGGGATCAGTGCAGGAATCTTGAAGTTCTGCAGCGCCAAATTAGGAAAAATGAAGCATTACGCTGTGTTCCTTATAGATCTCAAGTTTTAGGTGCTGTTTTTAGCTTTTTGTTGTACAGTGGGTACGGAAAGTATTAAGACTCCAATAGATAAGATCAAAATAGTAGGTTTTTTGCTCATTAATGTACACTCTGCCCCCATATTGACAGACAAAAAAAACTGAAAAGTAGATATTTTGGCTAATTTATTAAACAAGAAAAACTGAAATATCACATGGTCACATGGTCATAAGTATTCAGCAGCTTTGCTGTGACAGTCATATTTAACTTACATGCTGTCCATTTCCTTCTGATCCTACTTGAGATGGTTCTACTCCTTCATTGGAGACCAGCTGTGTCTAATTAAACTGATTGGACTTGATTAGGAAAAGCAAACACCTGTCTATATAAGACCTCACAGCTCACAGTGCATGTCAGAGCACATGAGAATCATGATGTCTAAGGAACTGCCCAAGGAGCTCAGAGACAGAATAATGGCAAGGCACAGATCTGGCCAAGGTTACAAAAGAAATTCTGCAGCACTCAAGGTTCCTAAAAGCAGAGTGGCCTCTAGAATCCTTAAATAGAAGATGTTTGCAATGACCACAACTCCTTTGCAACTTGGCCATACAGCCAAACCAAGAAATCATATGAAAGGAGCATTGGAGAAAGAGGTGAAGAAGAACCCCAAGATCACTGTGGCTGAGCTCCAGAGATGCAGTAGGGAGTTGGGAGTCACCTATCACTGCAGCCTCCTTCCACTGAGGAAGCCTTTCCTCAGTGGAAGACATATGAAAGCCGCATACAGTGTGTATGAACCACTCCCAGATTATGAGGAATAAGTTTCTCTGGTCTGACGAGACGAAGATGGATCAAGCAGAACTTCTTCCAGATGAGAGTAACATACACTGATGAAATCGTTAAGCAAGTGTAGAGAGGAAGAGAGTTTTTTTAAGGGGTTAGGTGACAAGTCGCACAGCTGGCCCCACAACTTGTCACTGAAGAACATATGTTCCCAAGTCTTCCTTGTCACTGTTCATTATCTACAAGAGTTACTGGTGGGGAGGAGATTTGGGAGGTCTACATGTCCTCCTGACCATCTCCATGGCTGTGGGAATGGAGCATTCACACATTATAGCCACAGTAGAAGACAGATATCCTGATCTTCTGATCTCAGTGATGCAGTCTACAGGTAAGATAGATTTATCATGGTTGTCAGCCTCATGGTGCAGCTCTCTATTAAAGGGGTTCTGTGATTTGGACAATTCTGTTTTGTTAAAAGAGTCTTCTGATGATGAGATAGTAGCTAAGTATCCAACTGCTGGAATCTCCAGTGATCATGTGTGATCTATGTCCCTGCAGCGCCACCATAGTGCCAATGTAGCATTACACAATTGTCATAGAATTCATGGAATGCCATCTCATAGATAACAGCAGGTCCTCCGAAACCACTCACCATTCCTATAGCGGAGACTCCCCAGACCATTGACCTATAAAAATACAATACACGAGGGGGGGGGGGCAAAGGAATAATATTCATGATCTTTATTTATATAGCGCCATCATATTCAGTAGCGCATTACAAATCACAGGGTATATGTACAAATACAATAAGACATTACAGTACAAACAGTCATATGGAACAATAGGAGTGAGGGCCCTGAACACAAGAGCTTACAGTCTATGAGGATGAGGGGGTGACACAAGAGCTTACAGACTATGAGGATGAGGAGGTGACACAAGAGCTTACAGTCTATGAGGATGAGGGGGTGACACAAGAGCTTACAGTCTATTAGGATGAGGGGGTGACACAAGAGCTTACAGTCTATGAGGATTAGGGGGTGACACAAGAGCTTACAGACTATGAGGATGAGGGGTGACACAAGAGCTTACAGTCTATGAGGATGAGGGGGTGACACCAGAGCTTACAGTCTATGAGGATGAGGGGTGACACAAGAGCTTACAGTCTATGAGGATGAGGGGTGACACACGAGCTTACAGTCTATGAGGATGAGGGGTGACACAAGAGCTTACAGTATATGAGGATGAGGGGTGACACAAGAGCTTACAGTCTATGAGGATGAGGGGGTGACACAAGAGCTTAGAGTCTATGAGGATGAGGGGGTGACACAAGAGCTTAGAGTCTATGAGGATGAGGGGGTGACACAAGAGCTTACAGTCTATGAGGATGAGGGGGTGACACAAGAGCTTACAGTCTATGAGGATGAGGGGGTGACACAAGAGCTTACAGTCTATGAGGATGAGAGGTGACACAAGAGCTTACAGTCTATGAGGATGAAGGGATGACACAAGAGCTTACAGTCTATGAGGATGAGGGGGTGACACAAGAGCTTACAGTCTATGAGTATGAAGGGGTGACACAAGAGCTTACAGTCTATGAGGATGAGGAGGTGACACAAGAGATTACAGTCTACGAGGATGAGGGGGTGACACAAGAGCTTACAGTCTATGAGGATGAGGGGGTGACACAAGAGCTTACACTCTATGAGGATAAGGGGGTGACACAAGAGCTTACAGTCTATGAGGATGAGGGGTGACACAAGAGCTTACAGTCTATGGGGATGAGGGGGTGACACAAGAGCTTACAGTCTATGAGGATGAGGAGGTGAGACAAGAGCTTACAGTCTATGAGGATGAGGGGTGACACAAGAGCTTACAGTCTATGGGGATGAGGAGGTGACACAAGAGCTTACAGTCTATGAGGATAAGGGGGTGACACAAGAGCTTACAGTCTATGAGGATGAGGGGGTGACACAAGATCTTACAGTCTATGAGGATGAGGGGGTGACACAAGAGCATACAGTCTATGAGGATGAAGGGGTGACACAAGAGCTTACAGTCTATGAGGATGAAGGGGTGACACAAGAGCTTACAGTCTATGAGGATGAGGGGGTGACACAAGAGCTTACAGTCTATGAGGATGAGGGGTGACACAAGAGCTTACAGTCTATGAGGATGAAGGGGTGACACAAGAGTTTACAGTCTATGAGGATGAGGGGTGACACAAGAGCTTACAGTCTATGAGGATGAAGGGGGTGACACAAGAGTTTACAGTCTATGAGGATGAGGGGTGACACAAGAGCTTACAGTCTATGAGGATGAAGGGGTGACACAAGAGTTTACAGTCTATGAGGATGAGGGGTGACACAAGAGCTTACAGTCTATGAGGATGAAGGGGTGAGACAAGAGGTACAGGAGCTTGTATTATTTATAAGGGAACAGAGTAAAACAATGTAATAAATTAGGATGCTGCTGCTTGAACCAGTCGCCATCTTATATACAAAGTCAATGGGGCAGATTTACTTACCCGGTCCATTCGCGATCCAGCGGCGCGTTCTCTGTGCTGGATTCGGGTCCAGCCGGGATTTATTAAGGTAGTTCCTCTGCCGTCCACCAGGTGGCACTGCTACGCTGAAAAGCATCGAAATGCGCTGGAGTTCACCGAGCCGGACTGAGTGAAGGTAAGTGCAAGCTCCGCGACAGATTTTTTTTTTTAAATGCAGCGGTTTTTCCGATTCCGTCTGGTTTTTGCTCGGCCACGCCCCCCGATTTCCGTCGCGTGCATGCCAGCGTCGATGCGCCACAATCCGATCGCGTGTGCCAAAATCCCGGGGCAATTCATGGGAAATCGTTGCAAATAGGAAATATTCGGGTAACACGTCGGGAAAACGCGAATCGGGCCCTTAGTAAATGACCCCCAATGTGACTACAGAGAACTCTGGAGCTTGATATCTGGATGGGTTAGAAAAGAGTGAATTGAAATTTCATGCGGTTAGCGAGTGTGATAGGCTGCCTAAAGAGATGAATTTTAAGAGCACATATGAAAGTTTATTGGTTAGACCTAAGTCTGATAGAACAGGGAAGGACAATTCAGCTTGAGAGAGTGAGAGGTTTGAATTAAGGTAGAGATTAATCTAATATCACTGGCAGATTGAAGAGGTTGGATGATAGACGGAGATAGAGGAGAGGTAGGGGGTGCAGCATTGTGCAGAGCTTTGTGGATGAGAGTTATTATTTTTAACTGTATTTGGAAGGAGACCGGCGACCAGTGCAGTGACTGGCACAGACTGGAGGAGTCTGTGTAACATTTGGACTGAAAGACGAGCCTGGCTGCGGCATTAGGAATAGATCGTAGAGAGGGAGTTTAGTGAGTGGAAGATGATTCGTAGGGAGTTACAGGAGTCTGGTCGGGAGTGAATCAGAGCAACAAATAGCATTGTACAGGCAGTCCCATAATTAAGGACACCCGACTTACAGACGACCTCTAGTTACAAACAGACCTCTGGATGTTAGTAATTTACTGTATTTTAGCCCTAAGCTACAATAAAAAGCTAAAATCGTTATCACAGGTGTCTGTAATGAAGCTTTATTATTAACTTTGGTTCTTATGACAATCCAACATTTTTAAAATCCAGTTGTCACAGAAACCAAAAAAATTCTGGCTGGGGTTACAATTATAAAATATACAGTTCTGACTTACATACAAATTCAACTTAAGAACAAACCTACAGAGACTTATCCTGTACGTAACCCAGGGAGATGCATGTAGCAAGAACGAGCAAGAGATTGAAAATAGAGGACAGAGTCAGCGCAATCCTAAATCAGCGGGCCTGAAGCTTTTGGGTTATGGTGACATCACAGACAGAGATGGAGAGATCAGGATAGACTCGGTTAGTAGACAAGAAGTTCAATCTTAGAAAGAGTAAGTTTCAAGAAGAGAGAGGACATGATGGTAGAGACACTACAGTCACTAGTGTTCTGAAGTACAGCAGAGGTATTATACATGGGGTATTATACATGGGGGTGTCACAGGAAAAGGGGTAGTATACACGGAAGGGGGTCATAGGAAAAGGGGTATTATACATGGAGGGGGGTCATAGGAAAAGGGGTACTATACACAGAGGGGGCATTATATAAGGAGGGGGGTCACAGGGAAGGTATATTATACATTGATGGGGTCACAGGATGGGGATATTATACATTGAGGGGGTCACAGGAAGGGGATATTATACATTGAGGGGGTCACAGGAAGGGGATATTATACATTGAGGGGGTCACAGGAAGGGGATATTATACATTGAGGGGGTCACAGGAATGGGGATATTATACATTGAGGGGGTCACAGGATGGGGATATTATACATTGAGGGGGTCACAGGAATGGGGATATTATACATTAAGGGGATATTATACATTGAGGGGGTCACAGGATGGGGATATTATACATTAAGGGGATATTATACATTGAGGGGGTCACAGGAAGGGGATATTATACATTGAGGGGATATTATACATTGAGGGGGTCACAGGAAGGGGATATTATACATTAAGGGGGTCACAGGAAGGGGATATTACATTGAGGGGGTCACAACTAGTTGGCATTCTATACTGTGGGTACACTATAGTATGTGTCAGGCCACCGACTATAATGTATGGAAAGTGACACCATAAGGGCCCCCTAAACCTCTTGGGCCCAGGTGCGATCGCAACCTCTGCACCCCCTCAAATTACGCCCCTGACTGGGGGTTATGTGAGGGCAATGCGTGCGTCACAACTATTGTTGCTTTTTCTTTGTGCAAACAGAACAGTGACCCGGCTCTCAGGGCCGTGTATTCCCTCATGTAAATGAAGCAAAGACTGGGGCGGGGATTGTTCTGAGGGCGTGGCCATGACAACTTATGCGGCGTTTGCCTTTGCCCTTAAGCAAGATGGCGGCTTCTGTCCAGCCGGCGCGTCACGTGGGTTTCGGCGCGGAACCTTCCGGTCACAGCGCGAGCGGGCCGCTGGGAAGTCCGCCCGCCTAACCGTCAGCGCGAGCGTGCGAATGCGTCATGCGTGACGTAGGTTGTCCACACCCCGGTGCGGTCAGTCCCTTGGAGGGTGGGGGAAGTGGGAGAGCACAGACAGAGAGAGTGCGTGTAACATGGCGGCGGAGGGGGCGATCATCCCGCAGCTAGTGGAGAGTATAACACAGAGCAGCAGCCCTAGCAGTGTGGCGGGGGGGGACATTAGTAGTAGTGCCCACACCACCCCCTGCACCCAGACAGGTGAGTGTGAGTGACCCCGCCAGGAGGGGAGGGACACACAGGCCCCGGTGCTTGGATACACGCCGTGTTCACACTGTGCGCTCAGGTCCTGGTTCATTACTGTACAAATGCAGGCAATGAACCCTAATCTGAGCTAATGGTGTGTATACACCCCTATATATACACTACTTGTGACCCCCAGGGGAATCTGCTGTGGTCACGTGACCTCACTATGGCTGCGCCACCCCCTGGGGTACATAGGTATTAGGATGTATAAGGGGGGATCTAGTATCCCATAAATCCCTCCGGATGTGATATATTTGGATTTGATCTGGACCTCTCCCCCGTGTGGAAGGTCCTGCAGAGTTTGCGGTTTTCGCCCAGGGACCTGATAGTCAGGGCCCCATGGGTGTAATCACCTGACACATACACCTCACCTCGTAGCACCGACGTCCTGGTGTTGGGGGCACCGATCTGTTCCCCCTTGTTGGCCATGTAAAGGAAAGTTTAGCAGGGTAAGTACAATCCCCTAATAAAGTCACCCTTATCGTACTTACCTGGTAAAGGCAGTCCGGCACTGCGACTTACCTTCCTACACTAAGTGTTATCTAGGGCTATCCTCACACATGCATTATTACTGT
Source organism: Engystomops pustulosus (assembly GCF_040894005.1). Classification (NCBI taxonomy): domain Eukaryota; kingdom Metazoa; phylum Chordata; class Amphibia; order Anura; family Leptodactylidae; genus Engystomops; species Engystomops pustulosus. The sequence continues at coordinate 275,759,001 of NC_092411.1, read as the reverse complement.
CCAGCTGCTCTTTCCATGGCAAAACATCACTTTACAAATATGCAAATGAGGCTGAAGTGCTTTGGGGGGTGTTAGCAGAGCAGCTCAGGGCTACGGCGCCTCCCCGGTCCTCCGCGCCTCCCCGGTCCTCAGCGCCTCCCCGGTCCTCAGCGCCTCCCCGGTCCTCAGCCTTATTTACATATTTCCTAAGTGAAGTTTTGTCATGGAAGGAGCAGATGTAAAACAAAGGCCTGTGTGGGTTTAGCTCTTAACTCGGGGAGGTAAATAAGGATAATGTATGTCCCCTTCAGTAGAGATCAGGGGACCGGTAGTTTCATTTGGGTTTAGATGCATTGGCAGCCCAAAAAACTCAATCTGGCAAATTGATTTCCCTTCCTAATTTCAAGAGGCATCAAGTTGCCGGCTTGGCTGTTCCGTACATCTGGGTCACGTGGCTGAACTACAGTCCCCCTCATCTCTACCCTTCAGCCCAGAGGAGCACCAGGTCACCAGCTCAGTGTCAGTTTGGATTTCTTTGGACATGGGAGCGGTGTGGTGTATACAGTGTGGAGCGCACGGCCCCCTGAGCCACCAAAATCCCACTGGGCACAAGGCGTCACTGTGGCACATAGTTGAAGGGGGTAGTTTTAGAGGCCATCAGTCTCCATGATTTTCCTCCCTGGGTGAGTACAATTTGGGTGACCCTTTTAGGAGATTGTACCTGGTAAACTTTTACATGTCGAACCCCTTTAAAGCAAGTGTCCCACTAAAGCATTCATAGACAAGCCCTTAAAGTGACGCTCCACCCAGAAAACAAGATGGAGAGTCCTCGTACCTGGTCCTCCTGTTCTGCTTCATTCACCTTCCCCATCGGGTCTCGCCCACATTGGGATCTGCCCCTCATGGCGGAGGAGGCTTCATGTCTGGGACTCTCTAGTCAGTGACCCTTTTACTAGAGACCTGACAGAGGAGGTGAATAAACCACAGGAGCCCCGGCTCGCCGGACTGTGTAGAGGTTGTTCTGTGGGTGTAGCATCGCTTTATAAGCGACTTACATAAACTCCTACATGATGCCAAGACCCTCACTGAAGAGTCACAACACAGGGACACAAATATTTCCTCTACACAACAAACATTGCACAGATAGAATCCAGAAATCACAAATATTTACTATTTTTCTGTACTGAATTTACTGCAGTTTTTTTTTTATTTATACCTTAAATAGGTGTCCTAAGGTTCATTGTTGGCTGTCACTTACAGCTTAGGGGATAACAATTGCCAGGACCTGGTTCCCCTAATTGGAGTTACAGGGGTCTCATGTAATCGGCTGCTAAATTCAGTGCACCTGAAGTCCCCAGCACACTCATATAGACTGCTATCCTTTATCCCATGTATAGGGGTAACAGTGACTCGTGGGACAATCCCTTTAAGTCAACTACCCAATGATGGATCTGTACACGGTTAATTTGTTCTCCATAGTTAGTGGATTCTAGGGTCCTCTTTGATGTCGTACGATCTGGTGCAGCACCTAGAATTACTGCCAAATCTGATTTGGATCCACTATACATAACCCTGTTGTAGTTATATGGTCCACATCACAAAGCCCGTTATCCCCACAGGGAGGGGCAAGAACATTATACTGGAAGGGTAGGCAAAAGTTGTAGTGTTATGCTCCATTCATTGATTAAGCGGCAACTTTCTGATTGTGGAAGGTCCGACCGCTGGGAATTTAACTGATCTAAAGAACTTGGTCCCCGTCCCACTAAGGATAGATGCCCCTTAAGCTTTCTTATTGTATCACTCACCTACAGCTTTGGTCTCTCCAATCTTCTTTTTTTTTCTTTTTTTTTTTTTAAACTGCAACTCCTAGCCTGGCAGTGCATGTTAGGAGTTGTAGTACTTGTAGAACCCTAGGTTGGAGACACTGATAGGTGAGATTACAGTCCATATATTGTAGGCTTCACTGAACACTATAGGCTGAACCAGAATAGTTCTGTCGGCAGTGAATGTGATAGGGTTGTTCAGGGACACACCATATACGTGTATATTAACGGCCTTCCCTGGTTATTACATGGGTGGGTCTTCGAAACCCCTCTGGCAGTGCCAGTTTTTGGACTCTCGCTAATACAAATTTTCTGACCCACCAGAAGGACAGGGCATCAGTATTGATGTCCCACAAAGGTGGTGCCCAGAGAGAGACTTCATGGTGTAACACGTCAAGGACCATCCTAGTCGCTTCTTTATGACATATAGGCAGGTGCAGATCCCACATCGACCTTTAAGAACGATGATGTGAACGTGCAAGGAGTTTACATAGATGTTGTGTATTTACATCCATGGTAAGGACAACCACCGAGATCTCAAGTCCCCCCTGGCTTCCCTCGTAGACCATTAGCAGAGGCAATTAGCAACTCCCTAATATATTAGTGCCGGCTCACCAGACTATGTCATGGGAAAAGAGCTCCTGCTATCTTCTCCCATGACTGTCGCGTCTTGTGTTCATGCTACGACATAGATCCACGGGTGCAGACAAATAAACCAGGACTGATAGTACTGAGGTAGTCTACAGTCACCCCTCTGCTATAGGTGGATCAGGACCAGATGGTCACGCAGGTTCTCCTCCTCCTCTGTCATATAAAGGGAATTTTAGTAGAATAATACATTTTCTAGGAGTGGGATTCATCACAACGAGATTAGCGTCCTCTCTGGGTCCCCCATATGTACATTACGTGCCCCCCCCTCGTGTGTGCAGTGTTCCTCTGAGAGATCTTCCACATGTAAGTAGTAGATAATATAGAGCTGACTTCACTGGAATTACAAGTAAATGGGATGTTTCCTGATCTCCGTTGTCTATAAGGTAAATACACGTTTGTGGGCGATGCCCTCGTGACTTTGCGGATCACATTGCCGCTCACAGTTGGGTTTATAAGGCCGGAGTTGGACACCTGTGGTGGAGCGGAGCAGCATAGATACTTGCCCTGATGTCTAGTGCTGGTTCACCTGTTGACCTAGCGGTGACATCTCGACCTCATGGTTTGTCCCAACATGGTCCACTAGCTCCGGCCTAAACATTTAGAGCTCAGGAAGACCCTTGATCTTGAGTCTTCAACCTCTGCAGGACCTTAGAGTCCTTGGAAAATCAACTTCTTTGCATATATGATGTGATCAGGGAGCCCTTTGGACCAATTCACAGTAAGATCTGGGGAGCCCCCTCCGTCACATCTATATATGGTGTAATAAAGTCATCTCTCTACTATGAGCACGGGAATAACATCGTCTTTGTGGTGTTGGTTGATGTCATGCTCGGGCCATTCTGCAGATAGCCTAGTACTCCCCCGCCCCCCACGTAAGACACGTCCTCCCATATGTGGAAGTGCGCTTTATCTTCTAATAAAAGCATAGGTTATTGACATAGAGATGATACTGATATGTCTGCTTTTTCTCCTTGATGATCCATAAAGCACATAGAGAGCAGAACCTACCCGATCCCACACTCGCTATCTAATCCTTTGGCCTCATCACAGGAGACAGTCAGACATCTGCTGAAGGATCCCATGCACACAGCTCCTTCCCAAAGGCATAAATCACTAGTACACATTGAATATGAGAAATATTGTTATACCTCCTATCTTTGCTCTACACTGACTTACTTTGGAGTCTTTGCTGGATGCCATTTTGCCGGCACAAGAGTTCAGGTGACATAGAAGTCTATGGCGGGTGGTGGTGTGAGTGAAGGCAGTTTAGTCTTCACCCTGTAGCTACACTACTGTGCGCTTCACCTGTGCGCTTCTGGAGGAGGGAAAGTACGTTTCTCCCCTCTCCATTGAAAGCAAATAGCGACAAAATATAAGGACATGTCCTATATTTTGTGCCACAGCTCTCTGTCTGGGTCACGTTGTGGCGAGACACTGTGTACTCACCACACCGAGGCCTGGTATTATAGACCTCTATTGTGCCCGTGATACGGCTTTAATTTGTGCAGAGGTAAAATGAAATGCAATGCACTTTAGCAGTTTTTCCCTCTGCAGGCTCCATTGTTGCTCAGTTGTCTGTTGGCTGGAGACTAGTTGCTATGATGTCTCCCATACACTGCACAAAGATAGTAGAGGAGAAGCTACTTAAGTTGTAGGACTGGTTTGACTATTGCTCGAGGGTTGGGAGAGAACTCTCTACCTTCTCCATAGACTCTGTAATCTGCTGACATTCTCAAGTTGTCAGTTTCGGATGGAGGGGGGGGGGAATAGTTTGTGCTATGAATTTACACAAAGTTATGTTTGAAAGGAGGTTTTCTATTACCAACATTCATACCCCATCCTAAGGACAGGTGATAGTTGATTGTGGGAGGGCCTGTCTGCTGGAAGCTCTTTGATTGGCCGAATGGATGACCACTCTCTTCCATTAGCTGTCCTCGGATTAGCTCAAGGGAAGTCCCTTTGAAGTCATTGAAGTACAGGATGAGATTGCAGTAAAACGCGGTGTTTGAAACACAATTCAATTGCGATGGGGATGGTGCTTGGCCCGGATCATATGCATCTCCCCCGAAACGCATGAGATCGGGAACAGGGGCCACTAGTTTTGGATGTAAATGCATATGTGATCGAGCAGAGCCCCTCCCCTTTGCATTTGAATTGCATTTCAAAAACAGGACGGCAACCGGAGGGTTCTTGGTAGTTAGACGTCTTCTGGTCGGGGATTTATCCTGATTCCTCTCCTGAGGAGATAAATGTTGTGGGAAAAAAGGCTCTTTTGGAGCTGGAGAAGGACTCTCATATCATTGACAACGCATCTCCATACACCTGATGATGTCCACATGTAAAGGATAGTTAAAGGGAACCTGTCATCAAAAAATTGACCAGTGTGGTGGCATCATCCAGAAAATCAACTTTGAAGTGAGATGTAAATTGGTTGTATAAGGTCAAGGAGGTGGAGAGTGTAACACTGAAGTCAAGCTCTCCCTTCCTCAGAAAGTCCCTTAACTGTAATTGATGGTCCTGCATCCAGAGACATCACTAAACAGATCTCCTGAAGTCCGATGCACAACGTCAATCACAGAGGAGGAGGCGATCAGAGCTTGTCACCTTGACTTCAGTGTTATACTCCCCTCCTCCTTGACTTTATACAACAAATTTACATCTCAGTTCAAAGTTGATTTTCTGGATGATGCCACCACACTCGACCCTGATAGAAACAAAAACTGGAACTTGTTACACTACCTGACCATATAGTAGTGGTTTATTAGGCCAATTTCTGATGATAGGCTCCCTTTAAAGGACATCTACCACCAGGATGACGGACTGTGTGCCATTGAGCCTGAGGAGCTCCAGGCTCCATAGGTGTTATTGGAGCCTGGAGCCCCTCAGGCTCATTTGCACACAGTCCGTCATCCTGGTGGTAAATGTCACCCATCAGAATCACACATGATAAACCAGGGACATTACTCATAGATCCCGGCACTGTGACTGTGGTATTTTCTTATATATGTTATCCATGGCCTCCTTCTTCTAACATCAACTTTTATAATGATGCTATTATGGCATAAGGGTCTGAGGGTTTTACCAGAGCCCCTCGACATAGTTTCACAGGCTATTACACTATGCAGGAACACTTACCCCCTCCTTCTATGTGAGATTACATTAGGATAGGGAGACAGGCTGTGAATATACAAAATGAAGGGGCTTCGGTAACACCTCCCAGAGCCCTTCTAGGTCATTAGCATAATTATAAAACTTGATTTTAGAAGGCAGCAGGCCATGGCTAACAAATACAACTTAAGAACAAACCTAAATATCTTGTATGTAACCCGGGGACAGCCTGTATAAGATGATTACCATAGTCACAGTGTCTGATCTACGAGTCCCTGGTTTGTCATGATGGATTTTGATGGTAGAATGGACCACGTGATTGCAGCTATGGAGCAGGTCCATACCGTATGGCAGCCCCACCCTTATAATGGAAACCCCACCCAATAGCTGTGTAGTAACTTGCAAAACAACACGCCCATTAGGGAACCTGTACATTATTATTTCCCATTGATTGTCAAACCTGCTGCTTGATATGCAATTCATGGGCCATTGTGACACGCCCACAGGACACCTACTAATAATAGGAAAAGCCTCGCTAACACCTTTACACACAACGTTTAGTTTTTTGTTTGTTTTTCGGCTATTGCTCCCCTTACCGTTTTAATATGGGTATTATGTGGCCACATTCACTCAAATGGGCAATAAGATCTCCCATACGACTGGCTGTATTTCCCATTGTACTGCGTCATATGTGTGGCTTCCTATGGAGATGGGGAGGGGATGGAGTCCCCCACCCTTCCTGCACCCAGCTGTGTCACACGCAGCAGCTGAATTGCGTTTTGAAACTTCAGAACATAGAAACTTTACGGGCTCACAATCGGAACCGGCCCCCAGATGTTCTGCCTTGTTCACTGTGTTCATAGAACACATGTCGCTACTTACTGAACTCAAGCCTATAGGTCCAAATGGATCTGAGTTCAGGGAGGGGTAACGCCCGTTTCTCTTGAATTGTGTTTTAAACTCTATTCAAGAGCATCACGTGAACGCGCCCTACACATGGCAACTTGTGTGACTGCCACACTAGGTGCCCCCTCTACTGTTGGTTTTCTGCATGTGGTTTGTCTGCCGCAGGTCTCCAGATTACAGCAGCCCCAAGGCGTTTAGTTTGGAAACGCAATTCAAGTGCGGCGCGGAGAAGCTATCCCCAAACACTGATGCGTGTAGAGCTAAATGCTTGTGATAGGGAACTTGCAACAAGTGTTTTGTTGGGAGTCGCTCCTTCCCACTGCTCTTGAATTTCTTTTCCAAAGGCAACATGTGACCTCATCCTAAATGTACCGTGAAACCCTGCTGAATTTAGGCCCTGATGACATCCACCAAAAGGTGCATGAGATTACAAGAAATACGTAGACAATGTAGAATACGTATGCTCAGGACTCGGTGTGTAGCAACTGCTCCAATATACAACCCAACACTGGCTTTCTACTGTACTAAAGATTACCCCCCCCCCCCCCAACTAGCTATAAGCTTGTGAGCCTCAGCATAGGTGCCCCATACAAATATCAGTAGGTAGAGATTTCTGTCGTACACAGTTAACCAATGACCCATTTGTTGCCTTAGGGCACTTAAAGGACATCTACCGCCAGGATGAAGGATTGTAAACCAAGCACACTGACATACTGGTGTGTACTCTCGTTTAGCTTCTTATGCACTTGCTTTTACAAAAAAAAAATGTAAAATGTGCAAATGAGCCTGAGGGGCTCTGAGTCCCTTAGGCTCATTTGCTTAATTTCTTAAAAAAAAAAAAAAAAATTATTCTAACCTTGGCCTGGCTCTCCCTGCGCCCACGTAGTTGCCTAGTGAAGCTGCTCCTTATTGGACTCATCTCATCTCACTTGGTAAAGTTCATTTTGGGTTACTAAACCACTGGTCCATAAGACTTGTGGGTGGTGAAGTGTTACGAATCCCCCTGACAAGTCCTCTTTAGATTACATCTACCATTAGTTTGACATGCTCTACCATTATTTGCTGCTAAAACGACTTTTTAGAAATATGTAAATGAGCTGGAGGCGCTCAGGCTGATGTCACCATAGCACCTCTAGGCATCACCGTAATGTATGCACACCCCCCTGCTGTAACAATACCTCCTGCTCCCGGCCAGAGAGCGAGGAAGACCCTACCGGCTCCTAGCATCACGGGGGGGGGGGTTGTGCATACATTAAAGTCAGTAGATGGTAGATGTCCTTAAGGGACACCCAGCAGTATATTGGTGGCTATCCAGGGCTGCATTGCAAATAATACAAAATCTACACATACATTTCATGTCTCCTACTCCTGGTGCCTACTCGTGAAGTTTTTTTGCTGTGTTTTGAAAAGCATCAAGGCAAAATGTGACCTATAAAGGCATATTATGTGTTTTTTAAAAAAAAAAATCATACATTTTCCCAATTCTTTTCAAAACGCAGCAGAAACGCCACATGTGAACCAAAGTGGTAAACCTGCCCTTAGGCACATGAGACCATATAGGGGGGGGCCATGGGGTAGATGCAGTGATGTCTGCTGGCTCACGGCCCCCATAGAGGCGCATTGTGCACAGGTGCGGTGAGCTCATCGCGAACCATAGGGGGGGGTTCTAGATGGACACCTTACAACTCCTTTGGAAATAGGTTATGCACACGTCCGCGCACGAGAGAGAAGGAGGGGGTGAGCGTTCTTTGTCCCCGCCACTCACCATAGAGATGCACGGCGCTGTGATAAGGGGAAAGATAGGACCTGCCCTATCTTTTCCCCGGGCACCGTAGCGCTCTGTGGCAATTGCCGCCTATAGGAGATGTATATACGGACGCAAGCTTGCTTCCCCATATATGTCCCTACAACGGTGGTGTGAATGTAGCCTTCGGTCGTATGCACCAAACCTCAGGGAAATGCCAACAAGATCTGCACATGCTTGGCTGCACTGTCATTCCGCAGCCCCTGGGAATAAGCAAGTAAAGTATTTGGGACACAGACCCAGACAGGATTCATATGGAGTGATCATGGACACTTTACTTCCAGTCCATAAAGAGCGGTGGGTGGGTTGGTGACGGGTTCCCTTTGAAGAGTTGTTTTTCTCCAGGGGTATTGATGACACGTCCATAGGAGTATCAGTATAGGGGGGTCTGGCACCCGCATTATCAGATGTTTGTGGCGTCTTCTGAACTAAGACTGAGAATTGTTCCTCCCTTGTCACAACATACCCAGTGCCCGCCATATACCTCAACCCCAGCCTGATAGCCTTGAGTGTGCCCACCCCTGGATCCTGGTATCATTTACACAACTCTAAAGAATTAACCTTTTAAGTGAAGAGAAATTGTAGATATACACATTTCCTTCTCATATCTTTACCTGTTTTTGGTAATTTCTAATAAGAGCAAAGAAAATCCAAACTCCTCCCTAGATCTGACTCCCTAAACTTTGCAGGCCCATCATGGCTACTCATCCAATCATAGCATCTAAGGGCGACCATCGCCTTAGATGGCTTTGCACCTTAAAGGGATTTTCCCATGGGATAGGGCCTAACTTGCTGATCAGTGGGGGTGTCAGTTCTGAGACCCCTACAGATCACAAAAACAAGGGGTCCCCCTCGTCGCTCCGTCAGGCTAATAGATCAGATCGCAATTTCCGTCATTGAGAAATGGAGCAGAGCGGTCATGTCCGGCCAGTCTGACGGAGAGACGTTTTCGCGATCTGCGGGAGTCTCGGCTGTTAGACCCCCTCACTGATCCGCAAGTTACAGGATAGGGCCTAACTTCTTTCCCCCCCACCACACAGATGGTTTTGTACAGGCGCCATACACATCGGATGGCAAGTTTGGCCAACATCTGTATTATACGTTTGCCCAAATAAAATCTATGAACCTGCAGGAACTCTTGTTTCTCTGAGGTTGCAGAGCATCGCATCCAAGCAGCTGTACCCTATGATAAGTGAAAGGGACATCCCAAAGTTTTCCTTCTGCTAGCTGTATATTAGCATGACTTGGACACACCCCACCCATGTGTGCAGTGTAAGGGTTGCCTTAGGACCTTCTCGTAGCTGATTATTTAGCATTAATAATATTCATGAGGTATTTGGTAAGTGCACTTACCTGCACCTTCTACAGCCTCATCTAGGGCAATTTATGAGCTTTCCATAGAAACTTTTCCTGTTTCCCATGTTAGTTTTTAAGAAAATTCAGATTTATCTGCATCCAAATTATCTTCTTGGGAACGGAGCCATGATTGGTGGCCCATTTGGTTTTTTTTTTTAACGCCACCCAACAAAACCCATTTACACATCGTAGAATGGGACCCGCCATAAATTACATTGACATTGTCTTTAAGATGGCAGAACACCAGGAAACATGGAAAGGCCTATTTTGTTGAAATTGCCTTTTTTTAATCAATATTATTGATACATTGTTACATTGCTTTTCCCTATCATCTAAATTAGGGGATAATCTGATTGATAGGGGTCCAACTGCTGGGACCCCGACTGATCATGAGAAAGGGGGTGTTGGTTGGTTGCGATAGATGAGCGCTATGCCCCCATACTATTGAATGTAGTGGCAGTATTTGGGCTCGACCGGACGCCTTATCGTCACCTCTCACGTCTATGATTTGGTGCAACAACTTTAAAAGTATAAGGTTAATTAAAAGGACATCACATAAAGAGTGTACAAAAACGGCTTCACAAAGATATGGCATAGGGATTTAGAAACCTCCAAATGGTGACCATCCCACCACGTAGGTTCTCCATAACACTCGGATCTCGTAGGGAGGTAGGTTACTGTAAGGTGACCTCACCTCGTAGTGACCCTAGAGTCATTGGCTTACTTGCTGAACATCACCGCACCAATGTTTATGGTCTGCGGTTTCTCCCATCTGAGTGATGGAAATCAGATTGGAAGTAATAGGAGGCTGAGGAATATAACACCAGGTACGTGTTACCTGCCAGCTGAGGCTACTTCTCTGTGGGACTATGGACCTCAAGCATGGCTATCAAGTAGGCCAGTTGTCGAGCCACCATGCCAGGTCACATAGTGGCAGATGACCACTAATGGAGGACGTGTGAGTAGTTATAAGATACACTCTCGTCGTCAAGCCCATGCTCTTTTTCACGTACAATATATCTCTAGTGTGCGCGGCCTGGTATGCCGGGGGAACAGTAATTCTCACTTGGGAGCAGATGGCAAACATTAAAAGGCCACAGCAGCTGTTACTGAGTGCTCCTGAGCCTATAGTCTGCAGGTCTGATTACCTGGGGTATAATATGTATACTGCTGCTTATAGGCATATGCGGCTCTACTACGTATGTTAGACTTAGTCCTCAATATTCCTTAAAGGAAATCTACCACCAGGATGAAGGATCGTAAACCAAGCAAACTAACATGCTGATGTGCAAGATCTGCTCTTCTTTAAGCTTCCTATGCCCTTGTTTATAAGAAAAAAAGGCTTTAAAAATTATGAAAAACATTTATCATTAACATCTATGGAATCCGGAGCCCTTCAGGCTCATTTGCATAATTGTAAAGCTTTTTTTTAAAAAAAAAACAAAATCAGAACATAAGCTCAAACAAAAGCAGATCCTGCCAGAGGGGGGCCCCGCACCAGTATGTCAGTGTGCTTGGTTTACAATCCATCATCCTGGTTGTAGATGTAGGGCGTCAAAGATGAAAGCCTTACTACTACAAGAATTACAGCTTAAATTGAATGGGCGTTTGAATAAAACGCTACAAATGAATATGAGAAATTGTGTAATATATCTCAAAAGAGGCTTCCCCCCCCCCCCCTTTCTTGATACATTTTCTGATTTCCATCAAGGCCGGCAAAAACTATGGAGAGGGGAGGGCTTTGAAGTGAGTCCCAGCAGCTAGGTTTTCACCCACTTACTCTTCCGAGTTAAGGAATAGAGAGAGAGTCTGCAGGGGGGAGGCGAATGCTAAGGATGGAAATTACCAGCTGCATAATACCATATTAGGCTATATTCACACTGCCGTTGCCCGTACCGTAGCGGGCAACGGCAGTGCACAGGGAGAGGAGGAGGAGGTGAGCGCAGCTCACCCCCGCCCCTCTCCATAGAGATACATGGCGCACGGCGCGGTATTACGGCAAAAGATAGAACAGGTCCTATCTTTTTCCCGGGTAAGGTGCCGAGCGTGTGCTGCACCGTACCGCTCCCGTAGGGCGCCGTGCGCCCATTGCTGTCTATGGAGGATGTATATCGGCCGTATATATGTCCTCCATACAGTGGTGTGAATGTAGCCTTACACTGTCCTCTCTCACAGTGGCAAAGTACAGCTAATTTATGTATAGTTTGGTGAAAGTTGAGGTCAGGCTGCCGAGGCCTTGATCACACAATGCGAAAGATGACCCTTCTCCACGTTAAACATACATTATCGAAATGGAAACATTGAGACAAACTCATATTAGAATGTTGCAATGTATTGTGGGAACCGCAACTGTTAGGTCACATGTTTGACTACAGATGACAAACTGTAGTCTGTTGCTTAAGGCAACCGGACAGTCAACCTGCACAGATATTTGTCTCCCCGGAAAGTGTTTATGTCGTGATGTACATCTCTTGTTACATCTCGCCTCATTCTCCACGTATGTTCCCGTTTTTGTTTCGCAGAGATAGTCATCGATGAGAAAACCAAAAAGGAGCTCTTCACGGACACCTTCTGCCGGGTGTGCGGGGCCGTCTTGCAGTTTGAAGCTCACAGAAATGCGCACTACGAGGTAGGGGCCTCCTTATGCGTCTTCGTAGTTCTCCGTATAATTGTGAATTGTGGTAAACACAATGGTTTTCCCCACTTGCGCAGGGTAAGAGACACGCCCAGAAAGTGCGCCTCTACTTCCTGAAGCAGGAGCTGGAAGAGCTGACCTACAAGAAGAAGCAGAAGGTGGATCATGTGGACCTGCATGTAAGTTGTACTCTGGGCTTCTACTGATATAAAGATACGAGAGGAAAGTACAGGAAGGTTCCAGAAGTTGCTTTATTTTTTATTTACTTTTTTATTTAATTTTTTTTATTTTAACTTTTATTTTTGTTTGTAACAATACCTGAGATATTATACATAATAATGATGAAAATTGGCCCGCTTCTGCCAATTTGGTAACCTAAAGGAAATTTGCCATCAAAATCCATCATGATAAACAGGGACACTTACTCATAGACTACTTTCACACGAACGTGTGCTACACCCTGGCCGGTGCCTAGCCGTATGTACAGGGAAAGATAGGGCATGCGCAGTGTATAGGCCCCTAGAATGTGTGAGAGAGAGAGACCATGTGTCCAGGCACAGGGACTGTGGTCATCTTCTTATATTTGTTATCCATGGCCTCCTCCCTACTAAAAGCAACTCATAAAGTTATGCAAATGAGCCTAAAGGGCTCTTGGGGTTGTTACCAGAGCCCTTCTGAGCTGTAGCTTTACAGGCTGTTACAGTGTGCAAGGAGCACCCTCCCCCCCATCCCACCCTGATCTCACACAGTGGAAGGATGGAGGTTCTCCTGTACAGTGAAGCTACAGCACAGAGGTGCTCTGGTAATACCTTCAGAACCCTCCTGGTTTAAAAGTGTAATTTTAATAGTTAATTTTAGGTGGAAGGAGGCCATGGATAACACATATAAGAAGATTTCCACAGTCCCGGTGCCTGGATCTATGAGTAAGTGTCCCTGGTTTATCATCGTGGATGTTGATGGTAGATTTCCTTTCAAAGGGTATTACAGGTTTCTGATTGGTGAGATTGGGTCGAACAACACAGCAGCCTAACATCAGATAGTGGCTGTACATGATGGTCATCTGCATTCTGTCGATTGTGACTAAAAGGACATCTACCACCAGGATGAAGGACTGTATGCAAATGAGACTGTTGGGCTCCAAGCTCTATAGGTGTTCATGGAGCTTGGAGCCCCTCAGGCTCTTTTACATACAGTCTTTCATCCTGGTGGTAGATGTCTTTTAAATGGGTTAGTTAGACAAGTTAGTCCGACAAAAAAAAAAAAGTGCACCAAAAGGGGCGTTCCGGTGCACAGTCGCACCATGCGCCACAATTGTTTTCAGTGTGCCCCGCAATTCTGCAGCATGAAGAAAATACACCAGAAAAAAATGGTGCCTTCTGTTTGAAACATTTCATGAATCTGTCGCACACTGCGCCCTCTACAGCTGTGCATAGTGCAGTTTGCACTAATTTTGGTAAATGTGGGCAATTATCTATTTTTTGGTTCTGTGAACATCTCCATAACACCTGTAATGTGTGTCTGGGATGGCAGTCTGCAGGCTGTCGCTACATTCATACTGTCCATGGCTACCACTAGCACCTCGGCCGGATGCTCTTACACTACAGTGTATAACCCTGACATGTCCTTGTAGGTGGAGAAGGGATTATCTCAAGACAAGAACAAGTTCTGCAGCCTCTGCAACATGGTGTTCAGCTCTCCCGTGGTGGCCCAGTCGCATTACATCGGGAAGATTCACACCAAGAAGCTGAAGCAGATGAGCGGAGAACAGAACGAGTGGCCCCCGGAGCCAGAGGAGAATGAAACAGGTGAGGACACGAGCGTCCACTCTATAGGCACCATGGACAAGGGCTCACGAGAATCTTACATCTTACATCATCCTGACTACATGATCACAGCTGTGGTGCCATGTGTCGTCTCATCTGTCCATCTTCTTCTTCTCCTCCGCAGCTGTCACTGAGTCCAACCCAACATCATCCCCTCTAACAGAGAAATCCAACCAGCAGGACGCCAGTGACGATCTTTCCTGCATGGATAATGCAATTGACCTGAACGACCCAAACAAGTACTGCAAGCTCTGCGGGGCCACCTTCAACAAGCCCCTGGTGGCCCAGCAGCACTACAATGGCAAGAAGCACGCCCGTAACGAAATACGCAGGAAACTAAAGGAAGAGATGGGCGATACTGGTGTCCCTATGGACTCCGGGGGTAAGGATGGCATACACGGACTGCATTGTACTAGCAGCCTCGTCACAGGACATACAGATAGTGAATAGTTGCCGTATCAACGACCTGTAATGTAACAATCGCTCTTTGCTTTTCAGGTGAGGGAATATTTGTGTGTCCAATCTGCAGCATCACCCTGACCTCCATAGAGATGTACAAGTCCCATATGCAAGGGAACAAGCACCAAATCAAGTAAGTAATCATTAGGGCTCATCTATATCATGGACACATGGGAAGAGATAGGTAACAATAATTAGTATTTGATTACTACTTAATGTTACCCTACAGTAGTAATGGTGCCCAACTACAGCCAAAAACCCACAAAGAATTTCAGAGCAAGAATCCCTGGAAGCTCAGGAAGTGTTGCGTTAAAATACTGCATAACACAGCACATCCCGAGCTAGCCAGGACTGCAGGAGGAGGCCTTAAAGGGAACCTGTCAGCAGGTTTTAACCCACTAAACTACTATCCCCCTCAGGTAGGGGTTGAAATGTCCTTTCTAGAATTCCCTCTTTTATGTGAAATCTCACCCATACATCCCCTAATATTAAAATCTAGTATAAAAATATTACCTAATATAAATAATATCCCCCAGGCAAATATGTCTCTTCTCATCTTCCTTCCTATGAGATGAGTCATGTTTTGTGGTTGCAAGGGGTAGAGTCACTTCAGACGCCCCCCATCATCTGTTTTATAGCACCTAGAAACCTGCTGCTGCTGTCATATTAAATTTAAGAATCTCATCTTTCAGATCACATCAGGCTTTGCGAGCTACAGAACCAGAGATACAGGCAGCTAAAGGCGTAGTTAGAGAAGCGAGCTGCATATACAGAGCCAGTTCCCTCCTATGTTTTCACTGGCTGTATGTCACTTATCCTTAATATGACAACAGGAGGTAGAGGAGTCACTAAAAGAGTAGAGGTGACGCTACCCCTGCAACCACTAAACTTGAATTATCTCATGTGCAATCGGGCTGAGAACAGTCGTATTTGCCTGAATTTGGTGGAGATTTCTTTGTAGTAAACAGCTGATTTTACATAAAAGAGGGAATTCTAGAAAGGACATTACATCCTTTACCTGGTGGGAGGGGGCTGGTAGTTTGGTGGGGTAAAACCTAGTGACAAGTTATCTTTACATCATCCAACCTGCCTGGCAAACTGTGTGCTGGGACTGACAGTCTGGGTGTCCACAGAGAGAGTTCTACCTCTGGCACCAGTGCCCATGGGTTCACCAACACTGCCCTACAGGGATCCCTTGGTGATAGAAGCAGGCAGGCATATACCACATCTAGTTATAAGCCTAAAAATTTTAGATCTTACACTTTTTGGTCTCTTTCAACTTCTTAAATCAGTAATTGCTGCTGGAGCATTGAGCCGCATAGTCTCTTGTGTCATCGAGGAGAAGGACGGACGCCCATCACTCAATAAATCCAAGCGTAATAGACGTCTGTATGATGCTCGTAATATACCCTGCGTGAAGTGGTTATACGCTCCACACACTAGTACAAGTGGAGTAGAGGCCCTGATGGCTACTGGTTTCTGCACACACAAGACCCGGTGTGACCCAGTATCGAGATCGTAGAATACCTGTACACAGGATTCTGAAAGTCATAACCAAAAAGTTACGATAAAAAGTTGACCGCTCCACCCCGGAAGTAGAGCACAAGGACCTCAGCTGCCCTGCATTACACAGACAACCCATTGTGTAACGTTAACTTTTCCATGCAGGATTTTACAGGGAAATTGAACACTTACTGTCACATATGACATCAAATCACTGAGGTTTGTAGCTGCTTATTGTAAAGGGGCTGCCAAAAACACTGATGGGGGAAATGAGAGATAACTAAGGGGATTCCTCCCTTTGTCCACCTATATACGCCTATTAAAATATAATTGTTTTTTCTACAGAGAGACGATGGTGGCCAATGTAATGAAGACGACTAAGAAGTCTTATGATTCTTTTCAAGATGAATTAGCAGATTATATAAAAGTACAAAAAGCCAGAGGACTGGAGCCCAAAACTCAGTTTAGGCAAGATAATTCTGACAGCTGTGAGGAAGAAGAACCTGTGCCTGTGCCTGTTCATCCAAAAGTTACTCCTGTTGCCCCATACAAGTATCCCCCTCACCCCCCTCATCATCCCATGCCGTACCCCGCATATAATCCACATCATCCACCAGATCCCAGAGCGGCCGGGCGAGATAAGCCATACCGGCCTCAAATGCCCCTCCCAAAAATACCCAACAAAATCCCCTCCCACAGAAAACACCCTCGTTCCAGCTCGGACTCCAGCGACGAGTCGTCCTCCTCTTCCTCAGACGAAAGCAGCGGCTCGTACAAGAAGGAGAAGAGACACAAGCGGGAACACAGAAGCAAAGAGCGCAAACATCACCACAACAGGAGCAAAAGAGAAGACAGAAGCAGCGAGAGGAAGAAGCGGAAAACAGCCGATTCCGACTCCGGGAAAGACGATTGCGAGCGAGAGAGGAAAGCCGAAGATTCCTCCAAACATCGGAAGGATAAGAAGAAGAGAGAGGAGCAAACCGCAGAGAAAGAGGTCAAGAAACCCAAAAAAGTCAAGAAGACCGAGGACCCAAGAACAGAAGAAGAGATGTTGTGGGACGAGTCCATACTGGGATTCTGAGGAACTGTAGAATAATAGATGAAAAAAATGTAAATATTATAAAATGAGAGAATTATGGGGCGAGATCAGGGCGTTACGCCTCCTTCTACCTCTCGAATTGTGGAGGAGGCCACCGGGAGGCGTCTAGAGAGTATTTTTCTGAATTGTGTCTCGAGTTACTGGTCTAATTTATTTTTTCTTTGTTTTTTTTTTTGTTTTTTTTTTTGCCGTTTTAAGTTTAGCCCGACTTTTAGGGCTCAATTATTTACCTTCTAGAGAAAAACTGTATATTTCCGATATCATTTGTTTAGGCTCAACCCTTACCTTCTACTCTGCTGCTATAAAGGGGATTTATACATTTTGTGATCACTCGCGTGACTTTTTTTTTTTTTTCTATGAGTAAACCCAGAGCCGTCTCCAGTCTCTACTTGTCACTTTATTGGGTTGATTTTATTTTGGTTCACACATTTTTTTGTTTGTTTGGGTTTTTTTTTTTTTTTTTTAGGCGGGGGGTTCAATGGTTTTTAACGCAGGTGGTTTTTGATTTGTATCCCCATAGAGTTATTATACAGGATTAAACCTTTTTTTTTTTTTTAAATATTTTTTCAGGACAATCTCTACTTTCCGGGTTGTTGTATTCATTTTGTGTGTGACCTTATGACCTTATAGATTTTTTAGGTTATGAATTTAGAGGAGGAAGGCGCATTCGACCTTTTACTGTATCTCAATAAAATCACAGCCAAAATGTTTCCATTTTTTTCCCCCCACAATTGGGTATTTTTCTGGTGTAGTAAGACTCCACACCATTGAGGCTTACCAAAAAGTGAATGGGTTCGAATCCCACTTCTGACAGTCTAATTTTTTTCCTACTCTTAGCATGGCACCCGCAGTGTGCACTAGTGAGACCATGTACACTTGTGGGTTATGCACTTGAATGGGACTGAGCTGCAGTTTTTCCACATGATGTATAGATACGACATCACTGCAATGGGGGAGCAGCACCCGCTGGCGCATTGCACTTTTCAAAGACCCAGTTGATGTCATGACAAGTGATCAAGCTATAAATCTCGAAGAACCTTTTCAACCAACCTTACGCTTTCACTAGGAATCATTTAGTCACCTCTTATTGCTCTTGACCCCCCTTTTGTGTACTGGAGCACACTCAGTTCAGCCAAGTGTGCATAGGCGTTGACAAACGGAACAATGGTTTGGACATGCTGAAATTAAGTGTGCCTGATCCTCTCCCAACATATGGATAATAAATGTGTGACCTTTCTTCCGAGTAGGCAGACATGACTGCAAGGAAGACAACAGAGCAGTATCGATGCTGCTGGAAGTATCTTCAAGGACTTTTGCTTATTTGACATCTCTGGGCCGTCTCTGCCCTCTTTCTTCGAGGAATGCCCAATAATCAGGTCAAAGCTGTCGTACCATCGTTTGGATGCATAGCCTGTTCTTAAAGATAACCCGTCATGCAAAATAACCCCCTAAACTAAATATATTTTCATAAACTGCCATTAGAGAGCATTGCCTCTATCCCTTCATTGTCCCTCTACATGCCTGTAAACCTAAGCAATGAGGTCCTAAAGCTGTATGCAAATGACCTGTGAAATGTCCAATGAAGCATTAGCATATTCAAGCTGTCCACTCTATTCATGGGTGGGAGGCACAGCCACACCCCCAGTGCTTGACTGACAGCCTGTATAATGATGTGAGGCTGTATAATGATGTGCTTCCTGGTGCTGGTGGCTACACCCCCTGCAGCCTGTGTGCGTGTGTGTGTGTGTGTTTAGGAGAGATACAGCAGCTCCAGGCAGCCATGTTACAGCAGAACATGTCAGATTTATGTGTAGCTGATGTCTGTGTCTCTCACCTGTATATTAGGAGGATGCAGCATGTCAGCAGATGCAGCACAGACACTAGCAATGCTTTACTATACATTACACACAGACATGAGCAGGGGGAGGAGAGGGGAGGGGTAACAGGGGTGACATCACTGCCTCTGACCATGTGACCAGCCTCATTTACATAATAAAGAATAGATGATTTTATAAGGATTAATGTATGAAATAACTAGATAAAGGCTGGGATGGGATCCTTGTGAGTTGCTCCAACAGGTAGAGGTGACAGGACTAGTGGCAGAGACCTGATGACAGGTGTCCTTTAAGCTTTGTCTCCTTCCACTTAGTGGAGGGAAGTGCAAAAAGTGGCAACATTTAGTATCCAAAAGAAGGACTACCGTGGCTCAAGTTTAAAAAAAAACACATGTTCCGAATGGCTATGAAATGGTTTTAGAGCACACGACGGTGCATGATGCATTGCTCTCCTGTGGGGCTTTGTAGCCACTAAAAGTGCCTAAGGATAGCCTTCGAGCAACGGAAGAAGACCTCTTGGTCTAATGAATTCTGATTTTATCTACATAATGGAGATTAGAGCGTTTACCAGGAAGAAGTCAGGGAAGGCAAAACATAGGTCCTAGCAATTCTGATGTTTCTCTTACCTTTACTTTAATGAAGGTCAATGACAGTGGCCACGCGGCAAAATATCTTCAGGAAGGTTCTGGGACTCATGATAAAGACGTGGATGATTTCATCCAAAATTCTCTAGTTTTAAAACTCGATTAATCTTGTGTTCAAAAATACAAATCAGATCTCCCAACTTGCATGATTCAGAGTTGTTTTGTAGATCCTACACATTGGGAAGACAGATGGATGGTCAGTGTACACGTAGTCTAATGAACATACAGTGCCGAGCCATTTAAAGGGAGCCTGTTATCAGAAATTCACCTAACCAACCACTAGCAGTATGTTGTCACCAGTATGAACACCCTCCAGATCATGACCCAGTGTGGTCTGAACTCAAGCTTTCCCTTCCTTAGAAAGCCCTCTTCACTGGAATTAATGGTGCTGCATAATTAATATTCAAATGGGTCATTAAAATAGAAGCTAATATGCAATAAGTTGTTTAAACTTTTGCTCCCCTTAGCAGAAAAATGTTGTTGGACATACGCTATAATGAAGAATTAAAACGCTGCTGGCCTTTTATTCAGTCCTGTAACTTTGTCCCTTTGGTGGAGACACAGGACAGAAGATGGCCACATGTCCTGCACCTCCCTGCCCGGTCATGTGATCATCAGTATGTTTGGCTGTAGTTGGTTGGTTGCAGTACAGCCAGTATGGCCGGTGTTGTGGTGAAACGTCATCTCACAATAGTAACAGAGCAGGACAGTCTGTTACATCACTAGGAGCAGAGCATAAGAGGAAGGAGCTGTTACTGAGAACTGAGGGATCATGGGAGATGTAGTATCCTGAGGTGGCCATCTTAGAGATATTTCTGACTGAAAGCCCATTAAGTTTTGTGGATCTTAAAAGCAACCTATTTTAGCTCCATTTTGTGATTAATGACATTGAGTGTTGTATTATTTTATTTATAGTCAGTAAAATATCGACCTTATGAAGCCCTCCTGACATTGAAATGGATATCAATAGCTTCAAGTTAAAATCTATTAAGTAAATAGTACTTGCAGCACGTTATACGGTTTACCAGATACTTCAAAGACGGTTTGTTCACATGTATCCTAGATAGGATGTTAATGTGGTGGATTTTGTGGTTAGGCCTTCAGCATATCGGTGTAACATCATTGCCTTCTCTGACGCATATAAAACCCTCCCCGAACCATATTGTGTTTATGGGATAACCTTACAATATCTATCCATCTCATTCCATGTTACATCTATGTTTTTAAATTCTGTATATGTGTAATCTTGCCTGAGAATATAATTACAGTGATACACTGCCGACTTTGTGAGTTATCCCACTCGCAAAGATTGGGGGCAGGGGGAGTCTGTAATTTTTCAGCAAGTGTTTGATCACTAACCAACCAGCAAGAATTCTGTCTCTATCAGACCTGTTAGATTATTGGTGGTAGTGTCCTAAACAGGCTGCTTGTTATGTCTAGGGGATGGAGGGATCGTGTTTTACATGTATTTCGGCTTGTTTAGTGGTAAAATAATAACTTTGTAAAAGTGCCGGAGGCGCTAAGACTGACCGCGCCCGAGTGCATCTCAGCTTCCCCGGATATTAATTAATTCACACCCCCGCTGCAAGCCTCCTGCTGTCGGCTGCAGGACTAGGAGAGAGCATATGCCCCGCTTTCTCCACGCCTCGGCTGTCGTCACGGCCGGATCCTAGTTACCTGGGCAGCGACAGGAGGAGGCTTGCAGCGGGGAAGCCGAAAGGCGCTCGTGCGCCGTCAGACTGAGCGACTCTGGCACTTTTACAAAGTTATTATTTCGGCAATAAAGAAGCCAAAATATATGTAAACATGGTCTCCCCATCCCCTAGACGTAACAATCAGCCTATTTAGGACACTCCACCACCAGTAATCCTATTTGGTAGGTGTCCTTTAAAGCAACCCGAGAATAGTCTATGCTATGATGAATTTAAAAATTCCTTTGTCAGCATTCTGAATTATTTCAATACATTATAAAACTTTATTTCACATTACCTGGCCCAGCAGGGTTTGTAGAGTTCTGAGGGAGAGGGCAGCCGTAGCTTGTTTGTGCCTCTACTTTTCCTCTACTCCACACCATCCCCCCCCCCCCCCATGTCCCCTGCTTGCTCAATGCACATGACTGACGAAACTGAGATACAGCCACACAGACTTCCCCCACCTATCCCTGATGGACTCCCCACAGACTGCTGGCAGGGAGCCAGGTAATGTGAAATAACATTTTATACAATACTGAAATGATTCTTAAAATGACCATAGCATAAACTATTGGAACCTGTTACCAGCTAAAAATTACATTCCTGGTGACAGGTTCACTTTAAGAAGCTCCTCCTACTGTGAACATATTACAAGTGGCTCCTCTTGCTCTCATTACCTAGATTAATTGCAAGTTTTTGAACTTGTTACCTGTATAATAGACACCTGTCCGGACAGTTAATCAGACTCCAACCTCTCTACCATCGCCAAGACCAAACAGCTGTGTAAGGACACCAGGACATAATGGTAGACCTACACAATGCTGCGATGGGCTACAGGACAACAGGCAAAAAGCTTGTTGAGAAGGCAACAACTGTTTGCATAATTATTAGAAAATGGAAGAAACACAAGATGACTCAATCTGAATATGTCTGGGGCTCCATGCAAGATCTCATGGGGGGTAAGGATGACAAAAGGTCAGGAATCAGCCCAAAACTACACAGGAGGACGTGGTCAATGACCTGAAGTGAGGTCAAAGTTTGCCGTTAACAACACACTACACCATGTGGATGATACAGAGGAGACATCAGAAAAGGATGGGGTCAGCTGAGACCAGAATAGAACTTATTGCTATCAACTCCATGTCCCGTGTTTGGAAGAGGATGTGTAGAGCCTCGCGAACATCATTCCAACTGTGAAGCATGGAGGTGGACACGTTATACTAGAGTGATTGTATTCTGCAAAGGGGGCAGGACAACTTGACTATTGAAGAGGGAATGGATGTGGTCATGTATTGGAAAATTTTGGCCTTCGAGCAGTAAGATCATTGATCGTGGCTGTCTTCTAGCTTGATGATAACACATAACCAGGAGTCAGGACAACTAAGCTCTAACAAGCAAGAAGTATTTCAAGGTCCTGGAGTATCATAGCCAGTCTTCAGACCTAAACCTATTCGAAAATCTTTGAATTGAAAGATCCGGAGAAGATCTGTATGGAGGAGTCAGACAAATTCCGTCTGATCTCTGTAATTGGTTTCTGTAATAAATATCACATCCTGTTTTTCTACTGTATCTGACACTCCATGCAATAAAATGCTAATTAATTATATCATAACCACACAATGTGATTTTCTAAATATTTTTAGATTTTGCCTCTTACAAAAATTACAAGACTTCTCTTTTCTTTGTAGGCGGGAAAACTTGCAAAATTTGCAGTGTATCAAAAAGTTATTTTCCCCGCTGTCTATCAATTTGTATCTTTTTTTTTTTTTTTTTGCAGCGAATCCCGAAAGCTGATGTATGATAACAGAAAAATATAAGTAGAAGGAGGTTTCCTGATTACTAAAAGCATGACTACAGATAGAGCGGGGGAGGTAGGTTCTGGTAATAGGGGGCTCTTCAATGATGGAGGGGGATCCTTATACTGTGAGTTATAACATTTTTTACTGTTAAGTAGAAGGGAGTTGTGATTGGTCTACTACATTATGACAGAACATGCTGTACTTTCTTCAAGGTCAAAAATTCTAAGCAAAAAGCCCCCTACTTAAGGACACCCAACTTACAGACGGACCTCTGGATGTTACTTTAGTTGTCTGTAGTAAAGCTTTATTCATAATCCTTGGTCCGGTGACAGCAAAAATTTTTGAAAATCCAATTGTCACCGAGACATAAAACTTCCTCTTCCTCTCGTAACTCGTAGTAATGCACAAAATGACATCTGAAAAGAAACTACAAAAACAACTAATGAAAAGATTCTTACTTTTTTTTTTTTCCTACAGAAAATATTGCACAATATTTATTCTTCATAATAATATTATATTTTTGGAAATGTCAAAATTTGTAAAAATAATCTTCTTAAATATCTTTGTCATAATAAGAATTATTTTATTATTATATTGTATATGTTTTGTGCCGTTTTATTTCTAAATAGTACAAAAATCCAGGTTTTTTAAAAAAAAAATTGTATCAATATATGCTGCAAAAATATTTGCATACCATATAGGTAAAAAAAAAAAAAATCCTTGTGTAAGCTACAAACCTTGGTCATGATATGAAGCTCGGTGCATACAGGGTCCATCACTTTCCATGTGTTATTGATAATACTGGAATGTTCTTATGTAATAGACGCCATTGACCTCTCAGGGTTTAGGTGTGACTGTAACATCTATAGATAGAAATATCTAAAAATTTTATGATTAAAAAATGAGTGTCACCTTAAAGTATCACTGCTTGTGTGATTTCTAAGGTTCTTCATGTTCTCTACCCGGGGATAGGCATTAATGCGAAATGATAACACCAGATACATTATTATATTTCTTATTTTTATTCTTTTTGGGTTTTTCTTATTCTTCTTGTTAGTATTTCGATAGTAAACGATGAGCATGAAGTAGAAGGACTTATGATGAAAACTTTGAACTCTCCCCTTTGAAGACCGAACTAAATTTAAGACATACAAGGGCGGTTCAATAAGTATCTATGTTAAAAATGAAGACACCATTTAAAAAAAATATATATATATTTTTCAACATAGTCCCCTTTTAGAAAGATACATTTTTTAACCACTCCAAAACATAGGATTTGTCGAACTCTCCAAAATATGCCTCTGTCTTGGCGATGACTTCCTCGTTCGAGCTAAATTTTTTTTTAGAATTCTAGAACTTTTCGTTCAATTCAATCTTAACTTTTGATACCTGCATTAAGCTCTACGACCCCCAAGCAACGCAAACTGTGTCACGTAGATCGACAGATGTTTCCTTCCTTACCTACCACCGTGTCTGGAGATTTCACATGATGAGGTGCATGAGATGACTTGGCCGTAGAAAAACGAACTACAATTTCATTACTTTTTCGAGTGTCAATCAGAAATTAATAAATCAAGGAAATCAATCAAGGATTTATAAAAACCAAAGGGAGAGTAGGGAAGAGCAGATCTGTAGGGGATTTATACCACAATCGTGCAAATACAACATACATGGGGCTCAGATATGGACACGGTCCAGAAATATGGTGAAAACACAACCATCTAAAATCTCAACGGTGAAAAGGGTCAAAATATAAATAAATGAGGTGACAGAATTGGCAACTTAACAGAGTAAAATCTGGTATAGATCACTGCGGGTCTTGCAAAGAAGTTTTATCGTTAAGTCACTACTACACCGTGGTGTGGTTTACCATTTTTTTACCAATTTCTAATTTGTTGACTACAAATGTTCATTTTTAGATCGCAATAAGTATCGATATGAAAATCATAGATTTCTATTATGTAGGTACATAGGATGATATCACTACTTATGGGGTTCATTGTCTAGATAGACATTAGATAAATAGGAGAAATATTTATAGTTAATACATTGATAGTAGATAATATAGGGATGAGGTCCATCCATATAATCATGTATATCATCCATAGATAATAGGGATAAAAGTCACTAAAATAAAACCAAAAACCACACATCAGACTAAAGTAAATCTGCCCCATTAGATGATAGAAATATATGAGATAGTTGGATAAATATAGATGGATGCGCTATAGATAGATATGAGATAGATATAAATAAATAGATATGGTAGATATTAGATAGGTTGATGTATCAATGTGAGATAGATAGATAGATAGATAGATAGATATGAGATAGATAGATAGATATGAGATAGATAGATAGATAGATATGAGATAGATAGATAGATAGATAGATAGATAGATAGATATGAGATAGATAGATAGGAGATAGATATGAGATAGATATGAGATAGATAGATAGATAGATAGATAGATATGAGATAGATAGATAGATAGATAGGAGATAGATATGAGATAGATATGAGATAGATAGATAGATAGATAGATAGATAGATAGATAGATAGATAGGAGATAGATAGATAGATAGATATGAGATAGAGAGATAGATAGATAGATAGATAGGAGATAGATAGATAGATAGATAGATAGGAGATAGATAGATAGATAGATAGGAGATAGATAGATAGATAGGAGATTGATATGAGATAGATAGATATGAGATAGATATGAGATAGATAGATAGATAGATAGATATGAGATAGATAGATATGAGATAGATAGATAGATAGATAGGAGATAGATAGATAGGAGATAGATATGAGATAGATATGAGATAGATATGAGATAGAGAGATAGATAGATAGATATGAGATAGATAGATAGATAGATATGAGATAGATAGATATGAGATAGATAGATAGATAGATAGATAGATAGGAGATTGATATGAGATAGATAGATATGAGATAGATATGAGATAGATAGATAGATAGATAGATAGATAGATAGATAGATAGATAGATATGAGATATTTGTAGGAAAGAGGCAGCACTCCGAAGTACGTGGAAAAGGGTGAAGCGTTTATTCCATGTGCAACGTTTCGGCGTTGTGGCACGCCTTTTTCAAGCATAAAGTGCAATGTGCATGTCCAAACATTTAAGGACCAAGCAGGTAGCTGATTGGTCAAGGTACATAGTGACAATAAATATGATACACAATAAAAATCAATACATATTTAAAAAAGATACATTGGGTATTGATATAAGCAATAAATGTAACAGTGATATCATTTTTTGTGCAAACAAATATCTTGACGGACCCCAGCCAAGGGTCCTACGGCTGCTGCACCCTCGCCTACCTGTGCTGCTTCAGACTCTCCTTCTTGTAGATATGAGATAGATAGATATGAGATAGATATGAGATAGATAGATAGATAGATAGATATGAGATAGATAGATATGAGATAGATAGATACGAGATAGATAGATATGAGATAGATAGATAGATAGATAGATAGGCTTGAAAAAGGTGATAAACACCGAAACGTCGCCGGTTTGTGAATAAACCCTTCCAATTTTTCACTTTGACCTGGGAGTGCTGCCTCAATTTTTTGGATATTGTGTATGTACAAGTCTTTTACCAGGACTGGTGAGTCTCTGCACCCCCCCCTCTCTATAGGGGTCCCCACATTGGACACTGTGCTGCTTTGGACTTTCTTTTTCTAGATAGATAGATAGATAGATAGATAGATAGATATGAGATAGATAGATATGAGATAGATAGATAGATAGATAGATAGATATGTGATAGATAGATATGAGATAGATAGATACGAGATAGATAGATATGAGATTGATAGATACGAGATAGATAGATAGATAGATAGATATGAGATAGATATGAGATAGATAGATAGATATGTGATAGATAGATATGAGATAGATAGATAGATAGATAGATATGAGATAGATAGTTACGAGAAAGATATACAAATACAATATGAATAGATATTATATAGAGTTAGACAGTTATGACATATAGCCATATATATGATAGAAATGAGATAAGATTTATAGATGAATGGGGGTAAATAGTGATAGTAGATTGGTTACGTTGTTTCCATGTTAGCATGTTCTCCTTATTCCTGCTCTGCTATTGGGTTAATTTTCCACCCTTAAATGTCCTGACGGGTCAACAATATATACTTCTAGCACTGAGCAACACCGATAGTGCCTAAACGGACAACTTGTCATCCCAACATTGTCATCTCTCGCAGCCGGACCCAAGTTTAAAAAAAAAAAGTGTACACCCCTCGAAGGGTCTTATATGACTAAAACTATGTTATATCCAGTGGAGGGAGTGACATGTATGCCAACTATTGAATAGGTGGTTTAGGTCTTTAAGAGGTTAAAGCCTTTGGTTTAATATTTACCACAGGCTTCCACCTAAAACATGAAGGATCCATTTAGTAGAGTGAAATGTCATAAAATATGTGCCCATAAAATATGGTGCCCAGAGACTTAGTAAGATGGAACCATTTATGGATATTTTCCAACGTCCATATACAGGACCCTCAATGGCCACCATTTACTAGAGCCCTACAGGATGTCTTGGTGACCCTCAATGGCCACCATTTACTAGAGCCCTACAGGATGTCTTGGTGACCCTCAATGGCCACCATTTACTAGAGCCCTACAGGATGTCTTGGTGACCCTCAATGGCCACCATTTACTAGAGCCCTGCAGGATGTCTTGGTGACCCTCAATGGCCACCATTTACTAGAGCCCTACAGGATGTCTTGGTGACCCTCAATGGCCACCATTTACTAGAGCCCTACAGGATGTCTTGGTGGCCCTCAATGGCCACCATTTACTAGAGCCCTACAGGATGTCTTGGTGACTTGCTGACTTGTTGAGGTTTCTAGTAAGAAGATACTATCCAGTGATTGGCTGCTAGCTGCTACACGTGTGACTGGCGGAGGATGTTGTACTTGGTTTACATAGCATCAGCTGCAGGCATCTTACAACCAAGTCTTCTGCAAACATGAAGCATCTTGGACTGTGGAGATCCCGCATCATTCATTGCTTCTCTCTCATAAGTTTCTATGTCACAGGTAAGCAGGTGACGGGGTGGGGGAGATAAGATGATAAGAAATCTAGGACGTAAGTGGCAGACACGTGCGATATAATGTATTCTACTGAGTCATGTCAACTTGGTCTACATACAGTGTGATATCCCAGACGTTCAAGTTATGTTGTTATACCAGGTGTATCTGGCCAAGGAGTAGATCATAAAAAGTTGTGGTGGTGGACCTCTCCGATGGTCTAGAA
Source organism: Engystomops pustulosus (assembly GCF_040894005.1). Classification (NCBI taxonomy): domain Eukaryota; kingdom Metazoa; phylum Chordata; class Amphibia; order Anura; family Leptodactylidae; genus Engystomops; species Engystomops pustulosus. The sequence continues at coordinate 275,730,556 of NC_092411.1, read as the reverse complement.
GCCTGTTTTTTGGCCTTGCTTATACAAACTGTTTCCCATTCAACCTATACAGGAATTTGTATATAGTTTCCATATGATAAGCTCCGTGATTGTAGCTTGAATAGAACTCGTTTTGGCCAGATCCATCTCGACCCATGGTCAATGTGTGCTCCATGAGGTCTATACTATAATCACCAACCAAAAGATCGAAAAAGTCTTCAAGTCATCTCATTATAGACAAACCATTGTACCTCTCACTTCTTCAAGACAAGCATTTTATATACAGGCGGTCCCCTACTTAAGAACACCCGACTAACAGACGACCCCTAGTTACAAACGGACCTCTGGATTTTGGTAATTTACTGTACTTTGGCCTTAGGCTACAATAATCAGCTGTAACAGTTATCACAGGTGTCTGTAATTAGGATTTATTGTTAATCCTGGTTCTTATGAGAATCCAACATTTTTAAAATCCAATAGTCATAGAGACCCAAAAAATTTTGCCTGGAGCTACAATTATAAAATATATACGGTTCCGACTTACATACAAATTCAACTTAAAAACAAACCTACAGAACCGATCTTGTACGTTACCCGAGGACTGCCTGTATATATGTATGTTGGATATTTTGTATTCTGTCTACATTCACAATCTTCTCTGAAACAACCAACCTTCTTAATCTCTGGTGGTTATACTCCGACACATATTTATAAAAAATTTTGACCCCAAATTTTGCTTTCGATACCTGGCAGTATGAGGCCTTTGTCCTGTGATCAGGCCGATGATCATTTTAATGCATTCATCCGTGGGGTAATGAATCCAAATTCTACAAATGTAGATGAACATTCTAGAAAATTTTAAACTCATAGATACACGGCAAATATTTACGATACGATCTCCTAATTAAAAACACTTCGAGACCTTTCCTAGTCTATCAGAGAAGTCTGTACTCAAAACATAAAGATCGTCTATTTGCTTAGCTTGGTTATAAGAGAATTTAATGGAACCTAACTTTTTTTTTTTTTATTAAAAAAGTGATAAATTTGTCCATATTACAGAAAGACATTAACCTAGAAATTTTTGTAAATTATACAAAGTTATAAAATTATCTTTATAGTTTTTATGTTATGTAGTAAAAAAATACAGGACTGTAAAAATTACATCGGAACCTGGTCCAGAATTGAGAAACAGATTCCCAAAATTTTTTTTTTTTAAAAAACTGTTAACTTGTTTAGAGAAAATGCTGCTAAAATGAAACAGAAATTGAACTGTCTCTACGTGATGGAGTATTGATCTGCAAGGAGGGATATGGTTTGTGCTTTAGATTTTGGTAGCAGTCGGGATCCTTAATAAAAATATTTATATTAATTTTTATTTTTTTCAAGTAAAAAACATTGTACAGCATATAATAACAAAGTAGTCTATAACCTCCCACACTAGGCCACCATAACAAAATTGGACAACTCTCGTTCTGAGAGTGTAAAACAAAACCCCTCTTCAAGACAAGTGGTGGCATCTTATAGGCAGGTCTAAAATATCTGAATGTTAAAAAAAAATTAAAAAATTTGCAACAAATATTTGAGATGATTATGTAGCTGATTATTAGATATTCTACATGTTTTATACCTGAAAATTGAAATTTCCTCTATGTGTTTTGTGCCAATTACTAATAATAGACTAAAAAAAAAAAAAATAGTACACCCGTGGTAATATCTGTAGAGATAAGATAAAAATAATCCCAAAAAAATTATTGAAAAGATTCTCATGGGACGTCCTCATTTCGGTAGCACATATACTAAAAATTCTTAAATGATGCTGATTTGGTATTATGGGAAATTTTGAGACAAAAATGCACACAAATTCATTTTTTTTTTCCGTTAAGCCCAAATAATCATTGCCAACCCTGATTGGATGGGAAACATCCATATATGTTTGGCTTATTATAGATCTCAATATGGTATGACCATGTGATTAGGGGGAACCAAAAGCCCCTAGATAAAGATGTCGTTTTTTTTAATAATAGTTTATATATAGTATATATTTTTTATAATAGTTTTTTTTTTTTTAATTTTAGATTTCTGTTAACTTCTTTACATCAAATTTGTTACATAAACATTCCAGAAGAATTTTGACAATTTTTCAGGGAGAATTTTTGGGGCAATAGTAAGCACATGTACCATCCACGATGGCGAAACTACAGGCAAAACTGCTACTTCTACATAGGGCAACGTAGGTAGAAATCACTACTAAAATTGGCTGCAAGTGGAACAATTTTTCATTGGGAACATTTTCAGATGATGTAAAATGTTTGCTCTCAATGTCCAGGAAAAACAACATTATTGGACCATTTAAGGCTTCAGTTTGCATAAAGTACCGTATATACTTGAGTATAAGCCGACCCAAGTATAAGCCAAGGCCTCTAATTTTACCACAAAAACCTGGTAAAACCTATATTTTTTTTTGCTCAAGTATAAGCTGAGTTTGGGTTTTCAGCACATTTTTTTGTGCTGAAAAACTAGGCTTATACTCGAGTATATATGGTAATTCATGCCCGTGGCCGTCCCAATGGACCCTTGCATGCTCACGCTCAATCTGGGATATTTTTATTGCATGTCCTATTATTATCTAGGTATTCTTCCATTGTCTTCTTCCATTGAAGCATCGCTGGGTATGAAGTATTCAGTGGCAATAGATGAAGTGCGTATGGGGAAAAGTTGCGGTGAGGGACAGGCTATATGCATATGGCTCTGATTTGTGCCTGAGATGTTAATAATATGTCGACGAAGGGGAGAAAAACATTGGGTCAATAAGGCGCCATAGTCTCCGAACACATTCGTGCTTCTATATTTTGGGAGGGAGGTTGGTCATTGGTAGACCTTTGTACTTATTGCCCAAAAGGAAGTAGATTCAATATGGACTCTCAATATGTCACTTTTAACATAATTTATGGTTTTCCAAAAAATGCAGCAAAAGTATTCCTGAACACTTTCAACTCATGAAAACTAGAAATTCACGTGTAAGGGGCAGCAACAGCCTTATGGTACCATATGGGGCATTCAGTCTACCCTAATGGAGAGATTGGGCTAATTTACTAAGGGTCGCGGATCGCACTTTCGTTTGGACTGTTCACGGTTTTCAAGATTTGCGCAGCTTTGACGGGTATTTAACAGGGTTTTGTGCTGGGATTGTGTCGCACGCGATCGGGGGACGGGCCGTCAGACGATCCGACTGATTCGGACTGAGCGCGGGATTTAACTTTCAAATTGTGATGGAAGACAATGCACTTACATGCACCGGGAAGAAGATGGTGAACTCCAAGACCTGAGCGGGGAAGCGACACATGCAGGATATCGGGCGCACGATCTTAGTGAATTGCAGCACAGGGCATTATCGTCGGACAATGCACTTTCAGGAACTCCGAGGGACCGGGTAAGTAAATGTGCCCCACTGTGTCTGCCACTTAGTTTTAAAAAATGGCAAAAATGTTAGGAATATGTATATGACAGATCCATAATATGGTAATATACATAAGTTAGAATAAGGGATGGGAGTTTATGTGTGTAATGTGATTAAGTGAAAGCAGAGCAAGTGCTCCTTGTGTTCAGAGATAAACATAGATAAACATCAAGATAAGCATCAATGTGGGTCAGAAATGACTTTGTGTTAAAGCAAAAAACGAAAACTGTAATAAACCCAGAATCGCAAAGGAACAGCTGTGAAGAAATGTAGGATAACACCACGGCAAAATCCATCTGTTTGGGTTATAATAGGTCGGTAAATATGACTAGGAAATTCTGTTCCATGGTTTGAGGAATTTGAAATATTCCGTTTTATAAGTATCTCACATAAGTGAGATATGTATGGTGCTAGGGTGATCATACATTAGGATGGCCGTATTTATTTCGACTGAACCCACTGATATATGAATGAGGCCGCTGACCATCTTATGTGTAGGTGGTCTTCTGACTCTCTCTATAAGGGTGAACAGGATCGGGCTGTGCCTGAAAATCTCAAAAGAGATAGAACTGGAAGTATCTGACAGCAAGAATCTCTCTATATGCATTCCGAGGACATGCATGCTCAACCAAATGGGAAAGTAATGTATATAGGTGGTGTAGATTTGTGTGTAGAGAGCTGTACCTGTAAGGGCAAAAAACCCCAAAAACTTGGAAATACGACTGGCTACTTTTTGTAGCTTTCAATCAACTGAAACCAGTATTTCCAGAATATCTCCACTTTCATGTTTGTATCAGAATAAGGATAACGATGAAGCTCCAAAATACGGTAATTTGTTTTGCAATTCATAATAAATCTATTCCTGTTGTACTTTGGTCAGACGTACAGTTTGGAAAAATTATGGAAGGATGAGTTAATTCTTTAAAAAAAAAATTATTATAGAATTATAGAAAATTCCAACTCCTCTGATCCATGTTTCTTCAATGCCTGATTGGAAGACTTGGTCATAATTTATGTCATAAATTGGTCATAATTTATGATGCAATATGGACTTCTGTAAAACTGGCCATACATGTTACATTTGTATCATCATAAATCATAAAAAACCCAATAAAACATCACTCAACATAAACAGACCCAAAGCTTAGCCTTGGCTAGTATTTAGGGGCGTTAATTGCTGCATTGGCCGTTCCGGACGGGAAGGGAGGAACAAGCCCGAATGGTGGACTAGAACCTACACTTTGGATCTGCTCATCTCTAAACGTCACCCCATAGTATACAATATAAAATATACAGAAGTATCATAACATACAATGTCAGACTGGGCTTCCTTGGTTTCACCAGATAACCAGAAGGTCAACCCTTCATACACCCCTGACAAATAAAGCCAAAGTAGCCTTCATATTGGTTTGTCTTACGAGTGATCATTGGGGCTCAGTGTGGGATTATAGTCAGGGCCCATCGGAGGATCCTCTGGGATTCCGGTTGGCCAGTCTGATTACACAGAAGAATAGGATCCGTTGTGATCCGTTACTAGATCCCTTTTTTAGGCTTTAACGTTAAGCACAAACTACCATATATACTCCAGTATGAGCCTAGTTTTTCAGCACAAAAAATGTGCTGAAAACCCAAACTCAGCTTATACTCGAGTAAAAAAATATCCCAATGTCAAGGAAAATTGCTTCATGAGTTGTAAACTAAAGTTATAGGAGAGAATACCTTCAGATTTATAGTGCTGCCATAATATTTTTCATAATTTTTTCCAGGCCCATCTCTTTATCCATAGCAATACTCCCTAAAGACTTCTTATGTTCTCTCTGTGCTTGTGTGGGTTTCCTCCGGGTCCTCCGGTTTCCTCCCACACTCCAAAACATACTGGTAGGTTGATAAGATTGTGATCCCCATAAATACAAAGAGGCAGACCAGCAAACTTCCCCCGAGTGCAGTAATAAAACATAAAAGTTTTATTTCATATTCATCCTTAAAATAGCAGCAGACCAACAGAGGAAAATGAAGCTGCGTTTCGAGTCAATACCGATTGTTATTCACTTTTATATTCGGTCCACAGTAGTGGGAGGAGGGGGAGGGTCTGAGAAGAGCCGCCAATAGTCCAAATTTAGTTTTTGCCCCTCGTAACGAAACAGCTAGCTACACCTCCACCTTCAATGTCTTATGGAAGATGAAATCATAAGATGGATCTAGCAAGTATCTTTGCAAGTAAGGTCTCTACCTGTACATATACGGCATCTTAAATTGCATGTGGTTAGGTGCCCGACTTTGCTCTGTTGTGAACTCTTAGCACCTAGGATCAGAATAACACTGATCTTGGTTGTTTAACCCCTTAGATGCCACAATCAATAATGTTCATGGCATCTAAGGGGTTACAGAAAGAAGGGTTCAAATGTGACTGTGGAGTGCTGATGCGTAATATAGCAGGGACCTACAGATTGAGCGCAGATCTTCTTACAGGTCATGTCAGAGGCAGAGCCTAAGGCCGTGTGTGGTAGGTACATGCAAACCGACCCAAGTGCTCATCGGAATTCACAGACCGGACACAGTGTTGGGAATGGGAATCCTTGCATCATAGTGAAATATGATGCAAGTAGTACCTGCCTGGTGGCCGACCAGCAGTGGCAAACTCTGACAGTAACTCAAAGTTGGCTCTGCTATTTTGCATGGAAGCAGCGGCTCCTTTCATCAATATATCACTATGATGCAAGGAGTCCTGTCCCTGAAACTATGGGATTCTATGGATTCTGACTGAGCAGGTTAGCCTAGCAGAACACTTGTCAGCATACAGCAAATAGTATAACGTATAAGGCAAGTGATCAAATGATTATATGTCCAAAAAATGGAATAAAAAAAGAACAAACAAAAACCTCTAAAATATGAAAAGCTTCCCCAATTATTATTACATTTAAATAAATTAAAAATGCAGGTTTAACCACAGATCCATTCATCTGGAAAAAAAAATAGTTATTTTTATTGTACAAAAGTTTTTTAGTGTGAAAATATTATAATAAAATGTTTTTTTTTTTAACCAGTGACTGACAACAACTGACTCCCCCCCCCACCCACCCACCCAAACTGAATCAGGGTAGGTAAAAGTGGACTAATAAGATATAGGTATCACAAAATGGAACCATTCCATTCAGCACTTGTCCTGCAAAAAACAAGTCCTCATACTGCCATATTGACAGAAAAGCTAAAAAGTTCTATATCTTGTTAAGCAATGCTTGGCTATTAAGAGATTAGAGAGAGAGTGCGTGGGGCGCTACGGCTTCTCTTTACTCCTCCGAAATTTTTTGGGGTCAAAAATTATACTAATAATTATAATATTAACAAATTAAAAGAAAAAACATTTAGACAGATTTTCTAAGCATCCATATATTAACCTCCCGGCACACGTGATGTTTGGTCTCAGCCTGAATAATAATGGAACACCCCCCCCCCCCACCTCCATATAAACCGGGGTGTATTACGGTCTGGGTATAGAATTCCAGCACTCTTCCAATGACAAACGCGTTTCGCCTGTTGCCTTATTCTTAATCGTAAACAGGTGTTTTTACAGCCATCAATAGGGCATTCCCCGAAACGCATTGATCCTGTAAGTTTCTATCCGGTGTGTTTTTTGAAGTATCAATAAAGAAGAAGGTTTTTATCACCTCCTCGGACCAGGGCTGGAGTTCTAGTCCTTTCTCACGTCTACCCGTTGCCTTGGGTTTGTCCGTGCACCAATGCAGAGTTGGTCACTAGAAGGCGGTGACCGGGTGTGCAAGTATTAGACTCCTTTTAGGGTGTTTTACCTTCTAACCAAAAAGTAGGAGTTGTAGAAAATATGTAAAATAATAAAATAAAGGTAATATATATACAGGCAGTGCCCGGGTTACATACAAGATAGGTTCCATAGGTTTGTTCTTAAGTTGAATTTTGACTGTATATTTTATAATTGTCGCACCAGACAAAAAATTGGAGTGACAATTGAAGTTTCAAGCTTTTTTTGCCGTATTTTGACCAAAGATTATCAATAAAGCTTCATTACAGACACTTTACAGCTGAACATTGTAACATCCAGAGAGCTTCACCAGAGGTCATAGTGGGTAGAGGGGTCCATTTGTAACTAGGGGTCGTCTGTAAGTCGGGTGTCCTTAAGTAGGGGACTGCCTGGATAGTAAAGCTTTCTGAGAGCTTCACCAGAGGTCACAGTGGGC